>NC_088399.1:90514802-90779802 GCF_034236695.1 Oncorhynchus nerka | reverse complement strand
GAGAGAGCGAGAGAAATAGAGAGAGAGAGAGAGAGAGGAGGGAGAGAGAGAGAAATAGAGAGAGAGAGAGAGAGAGGAGGGAGAGAGAGAGAAATAGAGAGAGACAGCAGATACAGGGGAAATGAAGGCCTATTAACTTTTATTGCTCTCTGATTAGAGATGAAGATAGAGAATATAGGTTTTAATGGGATTGAACTCTCACACACAGTCTAGTAATGTTTGTTTTGTTATCAATAAGAAACCCATTTGGATCTGTGATTAACAGGAACCCTGAGAACATGAAAACAAATGATGCGGAGAGAGAGAGAGAGAGGGATATGCGTCAACAGCAACCTTGGGAAAATCCTCTGCATTTTCATTAACAGCAGACTCGTACATTTCCTCAGTGAAAACAATGTACTGAGCAAATGTCAAATTGGCTTTTTGCCAAATTACCTTACAACAGACCACGTATTCACCCTGCCACTCTAATTAACAAACATACAAACCAAAACAAATGCAAATTGGCACGAGGGCCTGCTATACAAATTGACAGAAAGTGGTGTTGGGGGAATAAGACACCACATTATAAAATCCATGTACACAAACAACAAGTGTGCGGTTAAAATTGGCAAAAAACACACACATTTCTTTCCACAGTACCATGGGATGAGACAGGGAAGCAGCTTAAGCCCCACGCTCTTCAACATATACAGTGCCTTGCGAAAGTATTCGGCACCCTTGAACTTTGCGACCTTTTGCCACATTTCAGGCTTCAAACATAAAGATATAAAACTGTATTTTTTTGTGAAGAATCAACAACAAGTGGGACACAATCATGAAGTGGAACGACATTTATTTGGATATTTCAAACTTTTTTAACAAATCAAAAACTGAAAAATTGGGCGTGCAAAATTATTCAGCCCCTTTACTTTCAGTGCAGCAAACTCTCTCCAGAAGTTCAGTGAGGATCTCTGAATGATCCAATGTTGACCTAAATGACTAATGATGATAAATACAATCCACCTGTGTGTAATCAAGTCTCCGTATAAATGCACCTGCACTGTGATAGTCTCAGAGGTCCGTTAAAAGCGCAGAGAGCATCATGAAGAACAAGGAACACACCAGGCAGGTCCGAGATACTGTTGTGAAGAAGCTTAAAGCCGGATTTGGATACAAAAATATTTCCCAAGCTTTAAATATCCCAAGGAGCACTGTGCAAGCGATAATATTGAAATGGAAGGAGTATCAGACCACTGCAAATCTACCAAGACCTGGCCGTCCCTCTAAACTTTCAGCTCATACAAGGAGAAGACTGATCAGAGATGCAGCCAAGAGGCCCATGATCACTCTGGATGAACTGCAGAGATCTACAGCTGAGGTGGGAGACTCTGTCCATAGGACAACAATCAGTCTGGCCTTTATGGAAGTGTGGCAAGAAGAAAGACATTTCTTAAAGATATCCATAAAAAGTGTTGGTTAAAGTTTGCCACAAGCCACCTGGGAGACACACCAAACATGTGGAAGAAGGTGCTCTGGTCAGATGAAACCAAAATTGAACTTTTTGGCAACAATGCAAAATGTTATGTTTGGCGTAAAAGCAACACAGCTCATCACCCTGAACACACCATCCCCACTGTCAAACATGGTGGTGGCAGCATCATGGTTTGGGCCTGCTTTTCTTCAGCAGGGACAGGGAAGATGGTTAAAATTGATGGGAAGATGGATGGAGCCAAATACAGGACCATTGTGGAAGAAAACCTGATGGAGTCTGCAAAAGACCTGAGACTGGGACAGAGATTTGTCTTCCAACCAGACAATGATCCAAAACATAAAGCAAAATCTACAATGGAATGGTTCAAAAATAAACATATCCAGGTGTTAGAATGGCCAAGTCAAAGTCCAGACCTGAATCCAATCGAGAATCTGTGGAAAGAACTGAAAACTGCTGTTCACAAATGCTCTCCATCCAACCTCACTGAGCTCGAGCTGTTTTGCAAGGAGGAATGGGAAAAAATTTCAGTCTCTCGATGTGCAAAACTGATAGAGACATACCCCAAGCGACTTACAGCTGTAATCGCAGCAAAAGGTGGCGCTACAAAGTATTAACTTAAGGGGGCTGAATAATTTTGCACGCCCAATTTTTCAGTTTTTGATTTGTTAAAAAAGTTTGAAATATCCAAATAAATGTCGTTCCACTTCATGATTGTGTCCCACTTGTTGTTGATTCTTCACAAAAAAATACAGTTTTATATCTTTATGTTTGAAGCCTGAAATGTGGCAAAAGGTCGCAAAGTTCAAGGGGGCCGAATACTTTCGCAAGGCACTGTATATAAACGAATTGGGGAGGGCACCAGAACAGTCTGCAGCATCCGGCCTCACCCTACTAGAATCTGATGTCAAATGTCTACTGTTTTCTGATGATCTGGTGCTTCTGTCACCAACCAAGGAGAGAATACAGCATCACCTAGATATTCTGCATAGATTCTGTCAGACCTGGTCCCTGACAGATCTGGGCCCTGACAGACCTGGGTCCTGACAGACCTGGGCCCTGACAGACCTGGGTCCTGACAGACCTGGGCCCTGACAGACCTGGGCCCTGACAGACCTGGGCCCTGACAGTAAGTCTCAGTCAGACAAAAACAATTGTGTTCCAAAAAAGGTCCAGTTGCCAGGACCACAAATACAAATTCCATCTAGACACTGTTGCCCTAGAGCACACAAAAACTATACATACCTCGGCCTAAGATTTCTTTATTGCGTTATTTGACTGTACGTTTGTTTATGTGTAATTCTGTTGTTGTTTTTGTTGCACTTTTTGTCGCTTTATCTTGGCCAGGTCGCAGTTGTAAATGAGAACTTGTTCTCAACTGGCCTACCTGCTTAAATAAAGGTGATATATTTATATATATAGATATCTTTTTTAAAATACTTGAATCAGTTATAGAACCCATTGCCCTTTATGGTTGTGAGGTCTGGGGTCCGCTCACCATCCAAGTTTTTTTTTAAATGGGACAAACACCAAATTAAGACTCTGCATGCAGAAGTGTGCTAAAATATCCTCTGTGTACAACGTAAAACACCAAAATAATGCATGCAGAGCATAATTAGGCCGATACCCGCTAATGATCAAAATCCAGAAAAGAGCCGTTAAATTCTATAACCACCTAAAAGAAAGTAAGTTCCGTACCTTCCATAACAAAGCCATCAGCTACAGAGAAATAAACCTGGAAAAGACCCCCGAAAGCAAGCAGGTCCAGGGGCTCTGTTCACAAACAGACCCAACAGAGCCCCAGGACAGCAACACAATTAGACCCAACCAAACAAAAAGATAATTACTTGACACATTGGAAAGAATGAACAAAAAATAGAGAAAACTAGAATGCTATTTGATCCACAGAGACACAGTGGCAGAATGTCAGGACTTAAGAAGTCGGTCCCTCTCCTTGTTCGGGCGACGTTCGGCGGTCGATGTCACCGGCCTTCTAGCCACCGCTGAGCGACTTTTCATTTTCCATTTGTTTTGTCTTTGTCTTACACACCTGGTTTCACTCATCCAATTACCTGTTTAGTATTTAACCCTCTGTACCCCATGTTTGGTTGTGAGTGAATGTTTGTTGTATTTGTGGTCTGTATTGTGGGCTTGGATTTATCTTGTATTTTGATGACTTTGAGTAAAGTTACCTTTATTTACTCATCTCTGCTGTCCTGCGCCTGACTCCTCTGCACCAGCTACACATAGACCCTTACACAGAATACCTCACCACTGTGACTGACCCAAACTTAAGAAAACCTTTGACTATGTACAGACTCAGTGAGCATAGCCTTGCTATTGAGAAAGGCCGCCGAAGGCAGACCTGGCTCTCAAGAGAAGACAGACTATGTGCACACTGCCCACAAAATGAGGTGGAAACTGAAACGGAGAAGGGGTTGGATCTGCAGCTTTTCCTATGGAACAGGAAGGGCAGATAGGGTCCATTAGGATCCATATTGGCAACATTACAAATGGCACCACATTCCCTTTTTAGTAGTTCAAAGTAGTTCACCACAGGAATTACACGACTGCCAGAAGGTCTCAAGAGTTTAGGCATCACCGGCTCAAGGAAACAATGTCAGGAACATGGCATTGACAGAGACTAAAGGCAGACACAAATGTTTCTCTTGGAAGCCGTTTTGTTTATAATATTTTCCCTCTTTTCGGGGCAAAGAATACCCTTGAACTGCTTTCAGAATGTCAAAAAGTGTGGAGCGAGGAGGAGGAGGAGGAGGAGGGTTGTGGGTTCAGCGATGTGCAGCTGAGAAACAGACGGTGTTTTAAAAAAAAAGTGGGAGTGAAGTGACGGCCCTGGGGGTGAAGGGTTCAGCAGCCCCCGCCGATCAGACAGAACTGACGTCACAGCCTTACAGGCTCCATGTCAACCCAGGAACAGGCTGCATTCCAAATGGAAACCCTATTTCCTATATAGTGCCACCCATTTTGAACCAGGGCCCATAGGACTGTGGTCTAAAAGTGGTGCACTATGTAGGGAATAGGGTGTAATTTGAGATGCAGAACCTGGTGCTCCTAATGAAGCCGACTTCATTTCTCGGAAATGCATATGCACACAGGGGGGTGTCTTGATATAGAATGGAGTGGGGTGGGGGTGGGGGGGGGGGGTCAATCATTGCCCATGAAAGGAATCCCATGCAACAGTTGATGTTTTGTTTTCCAGGTACTGAGGTAAATGTACTGGAAGCCACAAGCTATTTGCATCTGGTCCATTAAGTAGTCATCTCAGCAGTGAGTGGGATTTACGTGCCATTAAAATGAAGAGCCTCAGACTTTATTTAACATTCTGAGCCCCTGTTAAAACACCATGACAAGCAAACAAAAAAGAAGAGCTGGTGAAAGAACAACTTCTGTTTTATCCACCTTATTTGTCTATTTTGTTTATTATCAAGCAACTGAAACTTGGTTGAGTAGCCCCCTTACAAAAATGTCATAGCAGCAGAGCATTTGGAAAATGGTAAAATTCAGTCAATATCATTTCCCATGAGCAAGACTGCATCAGCCTGAAGAGGGTTGAGGCTTCGCAAGTTCAAAGACAAAATGGACGGAACACGAAACAGACACAACTCCGTCACACTTTCATGTCTGTTTCATGTCTGTTTATTGTCAGAGCAGTGGAAATCAGCTTGACTTCCCCAGCTAATGTCTCTCAGGTTGATATTCTGGTCCATACATCCCTAGGACCACCACTACACTGATACAATGGCCGTTCTTCCGGACATAGTTCCTCCTTCTACAGCTCTCTGAGGGCCCCGGCATGACATCTGCAAATGCATTCTTTGTACTCCAGCTGTTGTGTCACCAAGCTCAGACATTATGACATTCCTTTCTACGAAAGTCATACCAAAAAAAAGAAAAGGAAAAAGAAAATGTCCGAAATACAAAACCACTAACGCTATTGAGTCTACCCTCCCACAGACAATAGCTTTGTTTAATTCAGTTTCAGCTCATTTATACAATGTCCAGACTCTTCTGGTATAGTAATAACTACTGTACTACAAAGAGTCTCCTGTGGGGGAGATGACTGAGCCTGAATGAGCCACGTCAGTGGTTCATCATCATTATGACTGGGGGTTGAAATACACATGGACGTGACCTGGGTATAGAGGGAACGCCTCAAAGATATATGGAGAATAATAAAGACAACACACACACACACACACACACACACACACACACACACACACACGTTGGCTGGCATCATTGTTCTCAGCCACAGATGGGTTGAACACATCCTTTTACACGTGTCTTTCTTCCAACCACATAAAATGTATCTGTGTCTCCGCGTTGCGCTCCCAGTGAGACGTTAAGTCAAACAAAAAGCCATCAGAGGGAGACTTGTTTTTCTCTCCTAGCACACTGCTGTTATAACTCTGCATTTCACACTGGCCAGGAGGACACATATTCTTCAGTGATATATTGGTTGCGCTGGCTGGTAAAAGATTAATCGGAGTCATTGACTCTGAAGGCTTTGTACTGTGAGCCAGACAGCAAAACTCTCTCTCTCTCTTCGTCTTCCACATAGTCCAACGCCAGACCAGGCCGCCTCTCCCTGTCTCACACACGGCCCAGCGACAGACCAGGCCGCCTCTCCCTGTCTCACACACGGCCCAGCGACAGACCAGGCCGCCTCTCCCTGTCTCACACACGGCCCAGCGACAGACCAGGCCGCCTCTCCCTGTCTCACACACGGCCCAGCGACAGACCAGGCCGCCTCTCCCTGTCTCACACACGGCCCAGCGACAGACCAGGCCGCCTCTCCCTGTCTCACACATGGCCCAGCGACAGACCAGGCCGCCTCTCCCTGTCTCACACACGGCCCAGCGACAGACCAGGCTGCCTCTCCCTGTCTCACACATGGCCCAGCGACAGACCAGGCCGCCTCTCCCTGTCTCACACATGGCCCAGCGACAGACCAGGCCGCCTCTCCCTGTCTCACACATGGCCCAGCGACAGACCAGGCCGCCTCTCCCTGTCTCACACATGGCCCAGCGACAGACCAGGCCGCCTCTCCCTGTCTCACACATGGCCCAGCGACAGACCAGGCCTATCTGAACTTGTTTTCTGTCTAATCTAAAATTTTATTCAGAGTGCAGAGCCAGTTGGAAGTGTGTGAGCCTTGAGTTAGTTCGGGAGGTTCTCTCTCTGCCATGAGTTAGTTTGGGAGGTTCTCTCTCTGCCATGAGTTAGTTCGGGAGCTTCTCTCTCTGCCATGAGTTAGTTCGGGAGCTTCTCTCTCTGCCATGAGTTAGTTCTGGAGGTTCTCTCTGCCATGAGTTAGTTCTGCGGGGGGCTCTCTCTGCCATGAGTTAGTTCGGGAGGTTATCTCTCTGCCATGAGTTAGTTCGGGAGGTTCTCTCTCTGCCATGAGTTAGTTCTGCGGGGGGCTCTCTCTGCCATGAGTTAGTTCTGGGGGCTCTCTACCATGAGTTAGTTCTGCGGGGGGCTCCCTCTGCCATGAGTTAGTTCTGTGGGGGGCTCTCTCTGCCATGAGTTAGTTCGGGAGGTTCTCTCTCTGCCATGAGTTAGTTCGGGAGGTTCTCTCTCTGCCATGAGTTAGTTCGGGAGGTTCTCTCTCTGCCATGAGTTAGTTCTGCGGGGGCTCTCTCTGCCATGAGTTAGTTCGGGAGGTTCTCTGTCTGCCATGAGTTAGTTCGGGGGGCTCTCTCTGCCATGAGTTAGTTCTGCGGGGGCTCTCTCTGCCATGAGTTTGTTCTGCGGGGGGCTCTCTCTGCCATGAGTTAGTTCTGGAGGTTCTCTCTGCCATGAGTTAGTTCTGCGGGGGGCTCTCTCTGCCATGAGTTAGTTCTGGAGGTTCTCTCTGCCATGAGTTAGTTCGGGAGGTTATCTCTCTGCCATGAGTTAGTTCTGCGGGGGGCTCTCTCTGCCATGAGTTAGTTCTGCGGGGGGCTCTCTCTGCCATGAGTTAGTTCTGCAGGGTTCTCTCTCTGTCATGAGTTAGTTCTGCAGGGTTCTCTCTCTGCCATGAGTTAGTTCTGCGGGGGGCTCTCTCTGCCATGAGTTAGTTCGGGAGGTTCTCTCTCTGCCATGAGTTAGTTCGGGAGGTTCTCTCTCTGCCATGAGTTAGTTCGGGAGGTTCTCTCTCTGCCATGAGTTAGTTCGGGGGGCTCTCTCTGCCATGAGTTAGTTCTCTGGGGGCTCTCTCTGCCATGAGTTAGTTCGGGGGGGCTCTCTCTGCCATTAGTTAGTTCTACGGGGGGCTCTCTCTGCCATGAGTTAGTTCTACGGGGGGCTCTCTCTGCCATGAGTTAGTTCGGGGGGGCTCTCTCTACCATGAGTTAGTTCTGCAGGGGGCTCTCTCTGCCATGAGTTAGTTCTGCGGGGGGCTCTCTCTAACATGAGTTAGTTCTACGGGGGGCTCTCTCTGCCATGAGTTAGTTCTGCAGGGGGCTCTATCTGGTACAGTAACACCCTAAAACTGCAGTGGTCCTAGACCATATGAAAACAGTAAGAAACAGTAGTAACAGGACAAGGGGTCAACTGTAATTTAATAGTTACCCTACTTCAGTTTAAATGGATTAGGCTATCGGTGGGACGACTCTCTCCTTTATCCCAGAACAAAGAGATGACTGCTCCCCTCTCCTTTATCCCAGAACAAAGAGATGACTGCTCCCCTCTCCTTTATCCCAGTATAAAGAGATGACTGTTCCTCTCTCTCCTTTATCCCAGTATAAAGAGATGACTGCTCCTCTCTCTCCTTTATCCCAGTCTAAAGAGATGACTACTCCTCTCTCCTTTATCAAGTATAAAGAGATGAAATCCCAGTATAAAGAGATGACTGCACCTCCTCTCCTTTATCCCAGTAGATGACTGCACCCTCCTCTCCTTTATCCCAGTATAAAGAGATGACAGCACCCCCTCTCCTTTATCCCAGTATAAAGAGATGACTGCTCCTCTCTCCTTTATCCCAGTATAAAGATATGACTGCACCCCTCTCCTTTATCCCAGTATAAAGAGGTGACTGCTCCTCTCTCTCCTTTATCCCAGTATAAAGAGACTGCTCCCCTCTCCTTTAACTGCTGCTCCTCTCCCTTTATCCCAGTAAAAGAGATGACTGCCTCTCTCCTTTATCCCAGTACAAAGAGATGACTGGTCCTCTCTCTCCTTTATCCCGCGTGACTGCTTATCCCAGTACAAAGAGGTGACTGCTGCTCTCTCTCCTTTATCCCAGTGTAAAGAGATGACTGCTCCTCTCTCTCCTTTATCCCGGGATAAAGAGATGACTGCACCCACTCTCCTTTATCCCAGTATAAAGAGATGACTGCTTCACTCTCTCCTTTATCCCAGTATAAAGAGATGACTGCTCCTCTCTCTTCTTTATCCCAGTATAAAGAGGTGACTGCTCCTCTCTCTCCTTTATCCCAGTATATAGAGATGACTGCTCCCCCCTCTCCTTTATCCCAGTATAAAGAGTTGACTGCCCCCCCTCCTTTATGCCAGTATAAAGAGATGACTGCTCCTCTCTCTCCTTTATCCCAGTACAAAGAGATGACTGCTCCTCTCTCTCCTTTATCCCAGTATAAAGAGAAGACTGCTCCTCTCTCTCCTTTATCCCAGTATAAAGAGAAGACTGCTGCTCTCTCTCCTTTATCCCAGTACAAAGATATGACTGCTCCCCTCTCTCCTTTATCCCAGTATAAAGAGGTAACTGCTCCTCTCTCCTTTATCCCAGTATAAAGGTGATTGCTCCTCTCTCTCCTTTATCCCAGTATAAAGAGATGACTGCTCCTCTCTTTCCTTTATCCCAGTATAAAGAGATGACTGCAACCCCTCTCCTTTATCCCAGTATAAAGAGATGACTGCTCCTCTGTCTTTTATCCCAGTATAAAGAGATGACTGCTCCTCTATCCTTTATCCCAGTATAAAGAGATGACTGCTCCTCTATCCTTTCTCCCAGTATAAAGAGATGACTGTTCCTCTCTCTCTCCTTTATCCCAGTACAAAGAGGTGACTGCTCCTCTCTCTACTTTATCAAAGTATAAAGAGGTGACTGCACCCACTCTCCTTTATCCCAGTGTAAAGAGATGACTGCTCCTCTCTCTCCTTTATCCCAGTATAAAGACATGACTGTTCCTCTCTCTCTCCTTTATCCCAGTATAAAGAGATGACTGCTCCCCTCTCCTTTATCCCAGTATAAAGAGATGACTGCTCCTCTCTCTCCTTTATCCCAGGATAAAGAGATGACTGCACCCCCTCTCCTTTATCCCAGTATAAAGAGATGACTGCTCCTCTCTCCTTTATCCCAGTATAAAGAGATGACTGCACCCTCCTCTCCTTTATCCCAGTATAAAGAGATGACTGCACCCCCTCTCCTTTATCCCAGTATAAAGAGATGACTGCTCCTCTCTCCTTTATCCCAGTATAAAGATATGACTGCACCCTCCTCTCCTTTATCCCAGTATAAAGAGGTGACTGCTCCTCTCTCTCCTTTATCCCAGTATAAAGAGACAACTGCTCCCCTCTCCTTTATCCCAGTAAAAAGAGATGACTGCTCCTCTCTCCTTTATCCCAGTACAAAGAGATGACTGGTCCTCTCTCTCCTTTATCCCGGTACAAAGACGTGACTGCTCCTCTCTCTGCTTTATCCCAGTACAAAGAGGTGACTGCTGCTCTCTCTCCTTTATCCCAGTGTAAAGAGATGACTGCTCCTCTCTCTCCTTTATCCCCGGATAAAGAGATGACTGCACCCACTCTCCTTTATCCCAGTATAAAGAGATGACTGCTTCACTCTCTCCTTTATCCCAGTATAAAGAGATGACTGCTCCTCTCTCTTCTTTATCCCAGTATAAAGAGGTGACTGCTCCTCTCTCTCCTTTATCCCAGTATATAGAGATGACTGCTCCCCCCTCTCCTTTATCCCAGTATAAAGAGTTGACTGCCCCCCCTCCTTTATGCCAGTATAAAGAGATGACTGCTCCTCTCTCTCCTTTATCCCAGTACAAAGAGATGACTGCTCCTCTCTCTCCTTTATCCCAGTATAAAGAGAAGACTGCTCCTCTCTCTCCTTTATCCCAGTATAAAGAGAAGACTGACTGCTCTCTCTCCTTTATCCCAGTACAAAGATATGACTGCTCCCTCTCTCCTTTATCCCAGTATAAAGAGGTAACTGCTCCTCTCTCTCCTTTATCCCAGTATAAAGGTGATTGCTCCTCTCTCTCCTTTATCCCAGTATAAAGAGATGACTGCTCCTCTCTTTCCTTTATCCCAGTATAAAGAGATGACTGCAACCCCTCTCCTTTATCCCAGTATAAAGAGATGACTGCTCCTCTGTCTTTTATCCCAGTATAAAGAGATGACTGCTCCTCTATCCTTTATCCCAGTATAAAGAGATGACTGCTCCTCTATCCTTTCTCCCAGTATAAAGAGATGACTGTTCCTCTCTCTCTCCTTTATCCCAGTACAAAGAGGTGACTGCTCCTCTCTCTACTTTATCAAAGTATAAAGAGGTGACTGCACCCACTCTCCTTTATCCCAGTGTAAAGAGATGACTGCTCCTCTCTCTCCTTTATCCCAGTATAAAGACATGACTGTTCCTCTCTCTCTCCTTTATCCCAGTATAAAGAGATGACTGCTCCCCTCTCCTTTATCCCAGTATAAAGAGATGACTGCTCCTCTCTCTCCTTTATCCCAGGATAAAGAGATGACTGCACCCCCTCTCCTTTATCCCAGTATAAAGAGATGACTGCTCCTCTCTCTCCTTTATCCCAGTATAAAGAGGTGACTGCTCCTCTCTCTCCTTTATCCCAGTATAAAGAGATGACTGCTCTCCCCTCCTTTATCCCAGTATAAAGAGATGACTGATCCTCTCTCCTTTATCCCAATATAAAGAGGTGACTGCTCCTCTCTCTCCTTTATCCCAGTACAAAGAGGTGACTGCTCATCTCTCTCCTTTATCCCAGTACAAAGAGGTGACTGCTCCTCTCTCTCCTTTATCCCAGTATAAAGAGGTGACTGCTCCTCTCTCTCCTTTATCAAAGTATAAAGAGGTGACTGCTCCTCTCTCCCTTTATCCCAGTATAAAGAGATGACTGCTCCCCACTCCTTTATCCCAGTATAAAGAGGTGACTGCTCCCCTTTCTTTATCCCAGTATAAAGAGGTGACTGCTCCTCTCTCTCCTTTATCCCAGTATAAAGGTGACTGCTCCTCTCTCTCCTTTATCCCAGTATAAAGAGATGACTGCTCCTCTCTCTCCTTTATCCCAGTATAAAGAGATGACTGCACCCCTCTCCTTTATCCCAGTTAAAGAGACTACTGCTCCTCTATCCTTTATCCCAGTATAAAGAGGTGACTGCTCCTCTCTCTCCTTTATCAAAGTATAAAGAGGTGACTGCTCCTCTCTCTCCTTTATCCCAGTATAAAGAGGTGACTGCTCCTCTCTCTCCTTTATCCCAGTATAAAGAGATGACTGCTCCCCCTCTCCTTTATCCCAGTATGAAGAGGTGACTGCTCCCTCTCCCTTTATCCCAGTATAAAGAGATGACTGCTCCTACCTCTCCTTTATCCCAGTATAAAGAGATGACTGCTCCTCTCTCTCCTTTATCCCGGGATAAAGAGATGACTGCACCCACTCTCCTTTATCCCAGTATAAAGAGACGACTGCTTCACTCTCTCCTTTATCCCAGTATAAAGAGATGACTGCTCCTCTCTCTCCTTTATCCCAGTATAAAGGTGACTGCTCCTCTCTCTCCTTTATCCCAGTATAAAGAGATGACTGCTCCTCTCTCCTTTATCACAGTATAAAGAGATGACTGCACCCTCCTCTCATTTATCCCAGTAGAAAGAGATGACTGCACCCCTCTCCTATATCCCAGTTAAAGAGACTACTGCTCCTCTATCCTTTATCCCAGTATAAAGAGGTGACTGCTCCTCTCTCTCCTTTATCAAAGTATAAAGAGGTGACTGCTCCTCTCTCTCCTTTATCCCAGTACAAAGAGGTGACTGCTCCTCTCTCCTTTATCCCAGTACAAAGAGGTGGCTGCTCCTCTCTCTCCTTTATCCCAGTATAAAGAGGTGACTGCTCCTCTCTCTCCTTTATCCCAGTATAAAGAGATGACTGCTCCCCTCTCCTTTATCCCAGTATGAAGAGGTGACTGCTCCCCTCTCCCTTTATCCCAGTATAAAGAGATGACTGCTCCCTCTCCTTTATCCCAGTATAAAGAGATGACTGCTCCTCTCTCTCTTTATCCCGGGATAAAGAGATGACTGCACCCACTCTCCTTTATCCCAGTATAAAGAGACGACTGCTTCACTCTCTCCTTTATCCCAGTATAAAGAGATGACTGCTCCTCTCTCCCTTTATCCCAGTATAAAGAGGTGACTGCTCCTCTCTCCCTTTATCCCAGTATATAGAGATGACTGCTCCCCCCTCTCCTTTATCCCAGTATAAAGAGTTGACTGCTCCCCTCTCCTTTATGCCAGTACAAAGAGATGACTGCTCCTCTCTCTCCTTTATCCCAGTATAAAGAGATGACTGCTCCTCTCTCTCCTTTATCCCAGTATAAAGAGGTGACTGCTCCTCTCTCTCCTTTATCCCAGTACAAAGAGGTGACTGCTCCTCTCTCTCCTTTATCCCAGTACAAAGAGGTGGCTGCTCCTCTCTCTCCTTTATCCCAGTATAAAGAGGTGACTGCTCCTCTCTCTCCTTTATCCCAGTATAAAGAGATGACTGCTCCCCTCTCCTTTATCCCAGTATGAAGAGGTGACTGCTCCCCTCTCTCCTTTATCCCAGTATAAAGAGATGACTGCTCCCCTCTCCTTTATCCCAGTATAAAGAGATGACTGCTCCTCTCTCTCCTTTATCCCGGGATAAAGAGATGACTGCACCCACTCTCCTTTATCCCAGTATAAAGAGACGACTGCTTCACTCTCTCCTTTATCCCAGTATAAAGAGATGACTGCTCCTCTCTCTCCTTTATCCCAGTATAAAGAGGTGACTGCTCCTCTCTCTCCTTTATCCCAGTATATAGAGATGACTGCTCCCCCCTCTCCTTTATCCCAGTATAAAGAGTTGACTGCTCCCCTCTCCTTTATGCCAGTACAAAGAGATGACTGCTCCTCTCTCTCCTTTATCCCAGTATAAAGAGAAGACTGCTCCTCTCTCCTTTATCCCAGTATAAAGAGAAGACTGCTGCTCTCTCTCCTTTATCCCAGTACAAAGATATGACTGCTCCCCTCTCTCCTTTATCCCAGTATGAAGAGGTAACTGCTCCTCTCTCCTTTATCCCAGTATAAAGGTGATTGCTCCTCTCTCCTTTATCCCAGTATAAAGAGATGACTGCAACCCCTCTCATTTATCCCAGTATAAAGAGATGACTGCTCCTCTGTCTTTTATCCCAGTATAAAGAGATGACTGCTCCTCTATCCTTTATCCCAGTATAAAGAGATGACTGCTCCTCTATCCTTTCTCCCAGTCTAAAGAGATGACTGTTCCTCTCTCTCCTTTATCCCAGTACAAAGAGGTGACTGCTCCTCTCTACTTTATCAAAGTATAAAGAGGTGACTGCTCCTCTCTCTCCTTTATCCCAGTATAAAGAGGTGACTGCTCCTCTCTCTCCTTTATCCCAGTATAAAGAGATGACTGCTCCCCCTCTCCTTTATCCCAATATAAAGAGATGACTGCTCCTCTCTCTCCTTTATGCCAGTATAAAGAGATGACTGCTCCTCTCTCTCCTTTATCCCAGTATAAAGAGATAACTGCTCCTCTCTCTCCTTTATCCCAGTATAAAGGTGATTGCTCCTCTCTCTCCTTTATCCCAGTATAAAGAGATGACTGCTCCTCTCTTTCCTTTATCCCAGTATAAAGAGATGACTGCAACCCCTCTCCTTTATCCCAGTATAAAGAGATGACTGCTCCTCTGTCTTTTATCCCAGTATAAAGAGATGACTGCTCCCCCCTCTCCTTTATCCCAGTATAAAGAGTTGACTGCTCCCCTCTCCTTTATGCCAGTACAAAGAGGTGACTGCTGCTCTCTCTCCTTTATCCCAGTGTAAAGAGATGACTGCTCCTCTCTCCTTTATCCCAGTATAAAGAGATGACTGCTCCTCCCTCTCCTTTATCCCAGTACAAAGAGGTGGCTGCTCCTCTCTCCTTTATCCCAGTATAAAGAGGTGACTGCTCCTCTCTCCTTTATCCCAGTATAAAGAGATGACTGCTCCCCTCTCCTTTATCCCAGTATAAAGAGGTGACTGCTCCTCTCTCTCCTTTATCCCAGTATAAAGAGATGACTGCTCCTCTCTCTTTATCCCAGGATTAAAGAGATGACTGCACCCAGTCTCCTTTATCCCAGTATAAAGAGATGACTGCACTCACTCTCCTTTATCCCAGTATAAAGAGATGACTGCTCCTCTCTCTCCTTTATCCCAGTATAAAGAGGTGACTGCTCCTCTCTCTCCTTTATCCCAGTATAAAGAGATGACTGCTCCCCTCTCCTTTATCCCAGTATAAAGAGTTGACTGCTCCCCTCTCCTTTATGCCAGTACAAAGAGATGACTGCTCCTCTCTCTTTATCCCAGTATAAAGAGATGACTGCTCCTCTCTCTCCTTTATCCCAGGATAAAGAGATGACTGCAACCCCTCTCATTTATCCCAGTATAAAGAGTGACTGCTCCTCTCTCTCCTTTATCCCAGTATAAAGAGATGACTGCTCCTCCTCTCCTTTATCCCAGTATAAAGAGATGACTGATCCCTCTCTCCTTTATCCCAGTATAAAGAGGTGACTGCTCCTCTCTCCTTTATCCCAGTACAAAGAGGTGACTGCTCATCTCTCTCCTTTATCCCAGTACAAAGAGGTGACTGCTCCTCTCTCTCCTTTATCCCAGTATAAAGAGGTGACTGCTCCTCTCTCTCCTTTATCAAAGTATAAAGAGGTGACTGCTCCTCTCTCTCCTTTATCCCAGTATAAAGAGATGACTGCTCCCCACTCCTTTATCCCAGTATAAAGAGGTGACTGCTCCCCTCTTCTTTATCCCAGTATAAAGAGGTGACTGCTCCTCTCTCTCCTTTATCCCAGTATAAAGGTGACTGCTCCTCTCTCTCCTTTATCCCAGTATAAAGAGATGACTGCACCCCCTCTCCTTTATCCCAGTTAAAGAGACTACTGCTCCTCTATCCTTTATCCCAGTATAAAGAGGTGACTGCTCCTCTCTCTCCTTTATCCCAGTATAAAGAGGTGACTGCTCCTCTCTCTCCTTTATCCCAGTATAAAGAGGTGACTGCTCCTCTCTCTCCTTTATCCCAGTATAAAGAGATGACTGCTCCCTCTCCTTTATCCCAGTATGAAAGAGGTGACTGCTCCCCTCTCTCCTTTATCCCAGTATAAAGAGATGACTGCTCCTCCTCTCCTTTATCCCAGTATAAAGAGATGACTGCTCCTCTCTCTCCTTTATCATAAAGAGATGATAAAGAGAGACGACTGCTTCCTCTCTCCTTTATCCCAGTATAAAGAGATGACTGCTCCTCTCTCTCCTTTATCCCAGTATAAAGGTGACTGCTCCTCTCTCTCCTTTATCCCAGTATAAAGAGATGACTGCTCCTCTCTCCTTTATCCCAGTATAAAGAGATGACTGCACCCTCCTCTCATTTATCCCAGTAGAAAGAGATGACTGCACCCCCTCTCCTATATCCCAGTTAAAGAGACTACTGCTTATCCCAGTATAAAGAGATGACTGCTCCCTCTCTCCTTTATCCCAGTATAAAGAGATGACTGCTCCTCTCTCTCTTTATCCCAGTATAAAGAGGTGACTGCTCCCTCTCTCTCCTTTATCCCAGTACAAAGAGGTGGCTGCTCCTCTCTCTCCTTTATCCCAGTATAAAGAGGTGACTGCTCCTCTCTCTCCTTTATCCCAGTATAAAGAGATGACTGCCCCCTCTCCTTTATCCCAGTATGAAGAGGTGACTGCTCCCCTCTCTCCTTTATCCCAGTATAAAGAGATGACTGCTCCCCTCTCCTTTATCCCAGTATAAAGAGATGACTGCTCCTCTCTCTCCTTTATCCCATCCCAGTATAAAGAGATGACTGCTCCTCTCTCCTTTATCCCAGTATAAAGAGATGACTGCTCCTCTCTCCTTTATCCCAGTATAAAGAGGTGACTGCTCCTCTCTCTCCTTTATCCCAGTACAAAGAGGTGACTGCTCCTCTCTCTCTTTATCCCAGTATAAAGAGATGACTGCTCCTCTCTCTCTTTATCCCAGTATAAAGAGGTGATCCCAGTATAAAGAGATGACTGCTCCCTCTCTCCTTTATCCCAGTATGAAGAGGTGACTGCTCCCCTCTCTCCTTTATCCCAGTATAAAGAGATGACTGCTCCCCTCTCCTTTATCCCAGTATAAAGAGATGACTGCTCCTCTCTCTCCTTTATCCCGGGATAAAGAGATGACTGCACCCACTCTCCTTTATCCCAGTATAAAGAGACGACTGCTTCACTCTCTCCTTTATCCCAGTATAAAGAGATGACTGCTCCTCTCTCTCCTTTATCCCAGTATAAAGAGGTGACTGCTCCTCTCTCTCCTTTATCCCAGTATATAGAGATGACTGCTCCCCCCTCTCCTTTATCCCAGTATAAAGAGTTGACTGCTCCCCTCTCCTTTATGCCAGTACAAAGAGATGACTGCTCCTCTCTTTTATCCCAGTATAAAGAGAAGACTGCTCCTCTCTCTCCTTTATCCCAGTATAAAGAGAAGACTGCTGCTCTCTCCTTTATCCCAGTACAAAGATATGACTGCTCCCCTCTCTCCTTTATCCCAGTATGAAGAGGTGACTGCTCCTCTCTCCTTTATCCCAGTATAAAGGTGATTGCTCCTCTCTCTCCTTTATCCCAGTATAAAGAGATGACTGCAACCCCTCTCATTTATCCCAGTATAAAGAGATGACTGCTCCTCTGTCTTTTATCCCAGTATAAAGAGATGACTGCTCCTCTATCCTTTATCCCAGTATAAAGAGATGACTGCTCCTCTATCCTTTCTCCCAGTCTAAAGAGATGACTGTTCCTCTCTCTCTCCTTTATCCCAGTACAAAGAGGTGACTGACTGCTGCTCCTCTCTCTCCTTTATCCCAGTATAAAGAGATGACTGCTCCTCTCTTTATCCCAGTATAAAGAGATGACTGCTCCCCTCTCCTTTATCCCAGTATAAAGAGATGACTGCTCCTCTCTCTCCTTTATCCCAGTATAAAGAGATGACTGCTCCTCCTCTCCTTTATCCCAGTATAAAGAGATGACTCCCCCTCTCCTTTATCCCAGTATAAAGAGATGACTGCTCCTCTCTCTCCTTTATCCCAGTATAAAGAGATGACTGATCCTTCACTCTCTCCTTTATCCCAGTATAAAGAGATGACTGCTCCTCTCTCCTTTATCCCAGTATAAAGAGATGACTGCTCCTCTGTCTCCTTTATCCCAGTATAAAGAGTGACTCTCCCTCTCTTTTATCCCAGTATAAGAGATGACTGCTCTGACTGCACTCTCTCCTTTATCCCAGTATAAAGAGATGACTGCTCCTCTCTCTCCTTTATCCCAGTATAAAGAGATGACTGCTCCTCTCTCCTTTATCCCAGTATATCCCAGAGATGACTGCTCCTCCTCCTTTATCCCAGTATAAAGAGATGACTGTCCCCTCTTTTATCCCAGTATAAGAGGTGACTGATCCCAGTATAAAGAGATGACTCCCCTCTCCTTTATCCCAGTATAAAGAGATGACTGCTCCTCTCTCTCCTTTATCCCAGGATAAAGAGATGACTGCTCCCTCTCCTTTATCCCAGTATAAAGAGACGACTGCTTCACTCTCTCCTTTATCCCAGTATAAAGAGATGACTGCTCCTCTCTCTCCTTTATCCCAGTATAAAGAGATGACTGCTCCTCTCTCTCCTTTATCCCAGTATAAAGAGATGACTGCTCCCCCTCTCCTTTATCCCAGTATAAAGAGTTGACTATGCCAGTACTGCTTCTCCCTTTATCCCAGTATAAAGGTGATTGCTCCTCTCTCCTTTATCCCAGTATAAAGAGATGACTGCAACCCCTCTCATTTATCCCAGTATAAAGAGATGACTGCTCCTCTGTCTTTTATCCCAGTATAAAGAGATGACTGCTCCTCTATCCTTTATCCCAGTATAAAGAGATGACTGCTCCTCTATCCTTTCTCCCAGTCTAAAGAGATGACTGTTCCTCTCTCTCTCCTTTATCCCAGTACAAAGAGGTGACTGCTCCTCTCTCTCCTTTATCAAAGTATAAAGAGGTGACTGCTCCTCTCTCTCCTTTATCCCAGTATAAAGAGATGACTGCTCCTCTCCTCCTTTATCCCAGTATAAAGAGATGACTGCTCCCCTCTCCCTTTATCCCAGTATGACTAAGTGTAAAGAGATGACTGCTCCTCTCTCTCCTTTATCCCAGTATAAAGAGATGACTGCACCCACTCTCCTTTATCCCAGTATAAAGAGATGACTGCTTCACTCTCTCCTTTATCCCAGTATAAAGAGATGACTGCTCCTCTCTCTTCTTTATCCCAGTATAAAGAGGTGACTGCTCCTCTCTCCTTTATCCCAGTATATAGAGATGACTGCTCCCCTCTCCTTTATCCCATGCCAGTATAAAGAGATGACTGCTCCTCTCTCCTTTATCCCAGTACAAAGAGATGACTGCTCCTCTCTCTCCTTTATCCCAGTATAAAGAGAAGACTGCTCCTCTCTCTCTTTAAAGTATAAAGAGAAGACTGCTCCTCTCTCTTTATCCCAGTACAAAGATATGACTGCTCCCTCTCTCCTTTATCCCAGTATAAAGAGGTAACTGCTCCTCTCTCTCCTTTATCCCAGTATAAAGAGAGACTGCTCCTCTCTCTCCTTTATCCCAGTATAAAGAGATGACTGCTCCTCTCTTTCCTTTATCCCAGTATAAAGAGATGACTGCCCCTCTCTTTATCCCAGTTAAAGAGATGACTGCTCCTCTGTCTTTTATCCCAGTATAAAGAGATGACTGCTCCTCTATCCTTTATCCCAGTATAAAGAGATGACTGCTCCTTTCCTTTCTCCCAGTATAAAGAGATGACTGTTCCTCCCTCTCCTTTATCCCAGTACAAAGAGGTGACTGCTCCTCTCTCCTTTATCCCAGTATAAAGAGATGACTGCTCTGCTCTCTTCCTTTATCCCAGTATAAAGAGATGACTGCTCCTTTTATCCCAGTATAAAGAGATGACTGCTCCCTCTCTCCTTTATCCCAGTATAAAGAGGTGACTGCTCCTCTCTCTCCTTTATCCCAGTATAAAGAGATGACTGCTCCCTCTCTCCTTTATCCCAGTATAAAGAGGTGACTGCTCCCCCTCTCCTTTATCCCAGTATAAAGAGATGACTGCTCCCCTCTCCTTTATCCCAGTATAAAGAGATGACTGCTCCTCTCTCTCTCCTTTATCCCAGTATAAAGAGATGACTGCTCCTCTCTCTCCTTTATCCCAGTATAAAGAGATGACTGCTCCTCTCTCCTTTATCCCAGTATAAAGAGGTGACTGCTCCTCTCTCTCCTTTATCCCAGTATAAAGAGATGACTGCTCTCCCTCTCCTTTATCCCAATAAAGAGATGACTGATCCTCTCTCTCCTTTATCCCAATATAAAGAGGTGACTGCTCCTCTCTCTCCTTTATCCCAGTACAAAGAGGTGACTGCTCATCTCTCTCCTTTATCCCAGTACAAAGAGGTGACTGCTCCTCTCTCTCCTTTATCCCAGTATAAAGAGGTGACTGCTCCTCTCTCCTTTATCAAAGTATAAAGAGGTGACTGCTCCTTCTCTCCTTTATCCCAGTATAAAGAGATGACTGCTCCCAGTATAAAGAGGTGACTGCTCCCCTCTTCTTTATCCCAGTATAAAGAGGTGACTGCTCCTCTCTCTCTTTATCCCAGTATAAAGGTGACTGCTCCTCTCTCTTTTTATCCCAGTATAAAGAGATGACTGCTCCTCTCTCCTTTATCCCAGTATAAAGAGATGACTGCACCCCCTCTCCTTTATCCCAGTTAAAGAGACTACTGCTCTCTCCTTTATCCCAGTATAAAGAGGTGACTGCTCCTCTCTCCTTTATCAAAGTATAAAGAGGTGACTGCTCCTCTCCTCCTTTATCCCAGTATAAAGAGGTGACTGCTCCTCTCTCTCCTTTATCCCAGTATAAAGAGGTGACTGCTCCTCTCTCTCCTTTATCCCAGTATAAAGAGATGACTGCTCCTCTCTATAAAGAGATGACTCTTTATCCCAGTATGAAGAGGTGACTGCTCCCTCTCTCCTTTATCCCAGTATAAAGAGATGACTGCTCCTACCTCTCCTTTATCCCAGTATAAAGAGATGACTGCTCCTCTCTCCTTTATCCCGGGATAAAGAGATGACTGCACCCACTCTCCTTTATCCCAGTATAAAGAGACGACTGCTTCACTCTCTCCTTTATCCCAGTATAAAGAGATGACTGCTCCCTCTCTCCTTTATCCCAGTATAAAGGTGACTGCTCCTCTCTCTCCTTTATCCCAGTATAAAGAGATGACTGCTCCTCTCTCCTTTATCCCAGTATAAAGAGATGACTGCACCCTCCTCTCATTTATCCCAGTTGACTGCACCCCTCTCCTTTATCCCAGTTAAAGAGACTACTGCTCCTCTATCCTTTATCCCAGTATAAAGAGGTGACTGCTCCTCTCTCTCCTTTATCAAAGTATAAAGAGGTGACTGCTCCTCTCTCTCCTTTATCCCAGTACAAAGAGGTGACTGCTCCTCTCTCTCCTTTATCCCAGTACAAAGAGGTGGCTGCTCCTCTCTCTCCTTTATCCCAGTATAAAGAGGTGACTGCTCCTCTCTCTCCTTTATCCCAGTATAAAGAGATGACTGCTCCCCTCTCCTTTATCCCGGGATAAAGAGATGACTGACCCACTCTCCTTTATCCCAGTATAAAGAGATGACTGCTTCACCTCTCCTTTATCCCAGTATAAAGAGATGACTGCCTTTATCCTTTATCCCAGGATAAAGAGATGACTGCTCCCCCTCTCCTTTATCCCAAAAAGAGATGAGATGACTGCTCCTCTCTCCTTTATCCCAGTATAAAGAGATGACTGCTCCTCTCTCTCCTTTATCCCAGTATAAAGAGATGACTGCTCCCACTCTCCTTTATCCCAGTATAAAGAGATGACTGCTCCCTCTCTCCTTTATCCCAGTATAAAGAGGTGACTGCTCCTCTCTCTCCTTTATCCCAGTATAAAGAGGTGATGACTCTCCTTTATCCCAGTATAAGAGATGACTGCACTCTCCCCAGTCTCCTTTATCCCAGTATAAAGAGATGACTGCTCCTCTATCCTTTATCCCAGTATAAAGAGATGACTGCTCCTCCTCTTTATCCCAGTATAAAGAGATGACTGCTCCTCTCTTTTATCCCAGTATAAAGAGATGACTGCTCCCTCTCTCCTTTATCCCAGTATAAAGAGATGACTGCACCCCTCTCCTTTATCCCAGTATAAAGAGACTGCTCTCCTCTCTCCTTTATCCCAGTATAAAGAGGTATAAAGAGGTGACTGCTCCTCTCTCTCCTTTATCCCAGTATAAAGAGGTGACTGCACTCTCTCTCCTTTATCCCAGTATAAAGAGACAACTCTCCTCTCTCCTTTATCCCAGTATAAAGAGATGACTGCTCCTCTCTCTCCTTTATCCCAGTATAAAGAGATGACTGCTCCCCTCTCCTTTATCTCTCTCCCTCTTTATCCCAGTATAAAGAGATGACTGCTCCTCTCTCTCCTTTATCCCAGTATAAAGAGATGACTGCTCCTCTCTCTCCCAGTTAAAGAGACTGCTCCTCTTTCTCCTTTATCCCAGTATAAAGAGATGACTGCTCCCTCTCCTTTATCCCAGTATAAAGAGATGACTGCTCCCCTCTCCTTTATCCCAGTATAAAGAGATGACTGCTCCCCTCTCCTTTATCCCAGTATAAAGAGATGACTGCTCCTCTCTCTCCTTTATCCCAGTATAAAGAGATGACTGCTCCTCTCTCTCCTTTATCCCAGTATAAAGAGATATCCTCTCTCCTTTATCCCAGTATAAAGAGATGACTGCTCCTCTCTCTCATTTATCCCAGTATAAAGAGATGACTGCAACCTCTCATTTATCCCAGTATAAAGAGATGACTCTCCTCTTTTTATCCCAGTATAAAGAGATGACTGCTCCCTCTATCTTTATCCCAGTATAAGAGATGACTGCTTATCCCCAGTATAAAGAGATGACTGTTCTCCCTCTTTATCTCCTGCTTTATCCCTTTATCAAAGTATAAAGAGGTGACTGCTCCTCTCTCCTTTATCCCAGTATAAAGAGATGACTGGCTTCCTCTTTATCCTTTATCCCAGTATAAAGAGATGACTGCTCCTCTCTCTCCTTTATCCCAGTATAAAGAGGTGACTGCTCCCTCTCTCCTTTATCCCAGTATAAAGAGATGACTGCTCCCCCTCTCCTTTATCCCAGTATAAAGATATGACTGCTCCTCTCTCTCCTTTATCCCAGTATAAAGAGATGACTGCTCCTCTCTCTCCTTTATCCCAGTATAAAGAGATGACTGCTCCTCAGTCCTTTATCCCAGTATAAAGAGATGACTGCACCCTCTCCTTTATCCCAGTATGAAGAGGTGACTGCTCCCCTCTCTCCTTTATCCCAGTATAAAGAGATGACTGCTCCTCCTCTCCTTTATCCCAGTATAAAGAGATGACTGCTCCTCTCTCCCTTTATCCCAGGATAAAGAGATGACTGCACCCACTCTCCTTTATCCCAGTATAAAGAGACTCTCTCTCCTTTATCCCAGTATAAAGAGATGACTGCTCCTCTCTCTCCTTTATCCCAGTATAAAGAGTGACTGCTCCTCTCTCTCCTTTATCCCAGTATAAAGAGATGACTGCTCTCCTTTATCCCAGTATAAAGAGATGACTGCACCCTCCTCTCATTTATCCCAGTATAAAGAGATGAGACCCCTCTCCTTTATCCCAGTTAAAGAGACTACTGCTCCTCTCTCCTTTATCCCAGTATAAAGAAAGTGACTGCTCCTCTCTCTCTTTATCAAAGTATAAAGAGGGACTGCTCCTCTCTCTCCTTTATCCCAGTATAAAGAGGTGACTGCTCCTCTCTCTCCTTTATCCCAGTACAAAGAGGTGACTGCTCCTCTTTATCCCAGTATAAAGAGGTGACTGCTCCTCTCTCTCCTTTATCCCAGTATAAAGAGATGACTCCCCTTCCTTTATCCCAGTATGAAGAGGTGACTGCTCCTCTCTCTCCTTTATCCCAGTATAAAGAGATGACTGCTCCCCTCTCCTTTTATCCCAGTATAAAGAGATGACTGTCTCTCTCCTTTATCCCGGGATAAAGAGATGACTCTTCCTTTATCCCAGTATAAAGAGACGACTGCTCCTCTCTCCTTTATCCCAGTATAAAGAGATGACTGCTCCCTTTATCCCATATAAAGAGATGACTGCCCCTCTCTCTTTATCCCAGTATAAAGAGTTGACTGCTCCCCTCTCCTTTATGCCAGTACAAAGAGATGACTGCTCCTCTCTCTCCTTTATCCCAGTATAAAGAGATGACTGCTCCTCTCTCTCCTTTATCCCAGTATAAAGAGATGACTGCTCCTCTCTCTCCTTTATCCCAGTATAAAGAGATGACTGCTCCTCTCTCCTTTATCCCAGTATAAAGAGAGACTGCTCCTCTCTCTCCTTTATCCCAGTATAAAGAGATGACTGCTCCTCTCTCTCCTTTATCCCAGTATAAAGAGATGACTGCTCCTCCTCTCTCCTTTATCCCAGTATAAAGAGATGACTGCTCCTCTCTCCTTTATCCCAGTATAAAGAGATGACTGCATCCCAGTATAAAGGTGACCTCCTCTCTCTCCTTTATCCCAGTATAAAGAGATGACTGCTCCTCTCTCCTTTATCCCAGTATAAAGAGATGACTGCTCCTCTCATTTATCCCAGTAGAAAAGAGATGACTGCACCCCCTCTCCTTTATCCCAGTTAAAGAGACTACTGCTCCTCTATCCTTTATCCCAGTATAAAGAGGTGACTGCTCCTCTCTCTCCTTTATCAAAGTATAAAGAGGTGACTGCTCCTCTCTCTCCTTTATCCCAGTACAAAGAGGTGACTGCTCCTCTCTCTCCTTTATCCCAGTACAAAGAGGTGGCTGCTCCTCTCTCTCTTTATCCCAGTATAAAGAGGTGACTGCTCCTCTCTCTCCTTTATCCCAGTATAAAGAGATGACTGCTCCCCTCCCTTTATCCCAGTATGAAGAGGTGACTGCTCCCCTCTCTCCTTATCCCAGTATAAAGAGATGACTGCTCCCCTCTCCTTTATCCCAGTATAAAGAGATGACTGCTCCTCTCTCTCCTTTATCCCAGGATAAAGAGATGACTGCACCCACTCTCCTTTATCCCAGTATAAAGAGACGACTGCTCCTCTCTCTCCTTTATCCCAGTATAAAGAGATGACTGCTCCTCTCTCTCCTTTATCCCAGTATAAAGAGGTGACTGCTCCTCTCTCTCCTTTATCCCAGTATAAAGAGATGACTGCTCCCCCTCTCCTTTATCCCAGTATAAAGAGTTGACTGATGCCAAAGAGACTGCTCCTCTCTCTCCTTTATCCCAGTATAAAGAGTGACTGCTCTCTCTCTCCTTTATCCCAGTATAAAGAGATGACTGCAACCCCTGCATTTATCCCAGTATAAAGAGATGACTGCTCCTCTGTCTTTTTATCCCAGTATAAAGCTCCCTCTATCCTTTATCCCAGTATAAAGAGATGACTGCTCCTCTACTGACTGTTCCTCTCTCTCTCCATTATCCCAGCACAAAAGAGGTGACTGCTCCTTATCCCAGTATAAAGAGGTGACTGCTCCTCTCTCTCTTTATCCCAGTATAAAGAGATGACTGCTCCTCTCCCAGGATCTCCTTTATCCCAGTATAAAGAGGTGACTGCTCCTCTCTCTCTTTATCCCAGTATAAAGAGATGACTGCTCCCCTCTCCTTTATCCCAGTATAAAGAGATGACTGCTCCTCTCTCCTTTATCCCAGTATAAAGAGATGACTGCTCCTCTCTCCTTTATCCCAGTATAAAGAGATGACTGCTCCTCTCTCTCCTTTATCCCAGTATAAAGAGATGACTGCTCCTCTCTCTCCTTTATCCCAGTCTCTCCCTTTATCCCAGTATAAAGAGATGACTGCTCCCTCTCTCCTTTATCCCAGTATAAAGAGATGACTGCTTTATCCCAGTATAAAGAGATGACTGCACCCCCTCTCTTTATCCCAGTTTATCCCAGTCCCAGTATAAAGAGATGCTCCTCTCTCTCCTTTATGACTGCTCCTCTCTCCTTTATCCCAGTATAAAGAGTGACTGCTCCTCTCTCCTTTATCCCAGTATAAAGAGATGACTGCTCCTCTCCTTTATCCCAGTATAAAGAGATGACTGCTCCTCTCTCCTTTATCCCAGTATAAAGAGATGACTGCACCCCCTCTCTCCTTTATCCCAGTTAAAGAGACTACTGCTCCTCTATCCTTTATCCCAGTATAAAGAGGTGACTGCTCCTCTCTCTCTCTTTATCAAAGTATAAAGAGGTGACTTTATCCCAGTACAAAGAGGTGACTGCTGCTCCTCTCTCCCAGTACAAAGAGGTGGCTGCTCCTTTATCCCAGTATAAAGAGGTGACTGCTCCTCTCTCTCCTTTATCCCAGTATAAAGAGATGACTGCTCCCCTCTCCTTTATCCCAGTATGAAGAGGTGACTGCTCCCCTCTCCTTTATCCCAGTATAAAGAGATGACTGCTCCCCTATCCTTTATCCCAGTATAAAGAGATGACTGCTCCTCTCTCTCCTTTATCCCAGTATAAAGAGATGACTGCACCCACTCTCCTTTATCCCAGTATAAAGAGACGACTGCTTCACTCTCTCCTTTATCCCAGTATAAAGAGATGACTGCTCCTCTCTCTCCTTTATCCCAGTATAAAGAGGTGACTGCTCCTCTCTCTCCTTTATCCCAGTTATACTGCTCCCCCTCTCCTTTATCCCAGTATAAAGAGTTGACTGCTCCCCTCTCCTTTATGCCAGTACAAAGAGATGACTGCTCCTCTCTCTCCTTTATCCCAGTATAAAGAGATGACTGCTCCTCTCTCTCCTTTATCCCAGTATAAAGAGGTGACTGCTCCTCTCTCTCTTTATCCCAGTACAAAGAGGTGACTGCTCCTCTCTCTCCTTTATCCCAGTACAAAGAGGTGGCTGCTCCTCTCTCCCTTTATCCCAGTATAAAGAGGTGACTGCTCCTCTCTCCTTTATCCCAGTATAAAGAGATGACTGCTCCCCTCTCCTTTATCCCAGTATGAAGAGGTGACTGCTCCCCTCTCTCCTTTATCCCAGTATAAAGAGATGACTGCTCCCCTCTCCTTTATCCCAGTATAAAGAGATGACTGCTCCTCTCTCTCCTTTATCCCAGGATAAAGAGATGACTGCACCCACTCTCCTTTATCCCAGTATAAAGAGATGACTGCTTCACTCTCTCCTTTATCCCAGTATAAAGAGATGACTGCTCCTCTCTCCTTTATCCCAGTATAAAGAGATGACTGCTCCTCTCCTTTATCCCAGTATATAGAGATGACTGCTCCCCCTCTCCTTTATCCCAGTATAAAGAGTTGACTGCTCCCCTCTCCTTTATGCCAGTACAAAGAGATGACTGCTCCTCTCTCTCCTTTATCCCAGTATAAAGAGAGACTGCTCCTCTCTCTCCTTTATCCCAGTATAAAGAGAGACTGCTGCTCTCTCTCCTTTATCCCAGTACAAAGATATGACTGCTCCCCTCTCTCCTTTATCCCAGTATGAAGAGGTAACTGCTCCTCTCTCTCCTTTATCCCAGTATAAAGGTGATTGCTCCTCTCTCTCCTTTATCCCAGTATAAAGAGATGACTGCAACCCCTCTCATTTATCCCAGTATAAAGAGATGACTGCTCCTCTGTCTTTTATCCCAGTATAAAGAGATGACTGCTCCTCTATCCTTTATCCCAGTATAAAGAGATGACTGCTCCTCTATCCTTTCTCCCAGTCTAAAGAGATGACTGTTCCTCTCTCTCTCCTTTATCCCAGTACAAAGAGGTGACTGCTCCTCTCTCTACTTTATCAAAGTATAAAGAGGTGACTGCTCCTCTCTCTCCTTTATCCCAGTATAAAGAGATGACTGCTCCCCTCTCCTTTATCCCAGTATGAAGAGGTGACTGCTCCCCTCTCTCCTTTATCCCAGTATAAAGAGATGACTGCTCCTCTCTCTCCTTTATCCCAGGATAAAGAGATGACTGCACCCTCTCCTTTATCCCAGTATAAAGAGACGACTGCTTCCTCTCTCCTTTATCCCAGTATAAAGAGATGACTGCTCCTCTCTCTCCTTTATCCCAGTATAAAGAGACTAAAGAGATGACTGCTCCCCCTCTCCTTTATCCCAGTATAAAGAGTTGACTGCTCCCCTCTCCTTTATGCCAGTACAAAGAGATGACTGCTCCTCTCTCTCCTTTATCCCAGTATAAAGAGTGATTGCTCCTCTCTCTCCTTTATCCCAGTATAAAGAGATGACTGCAACCCCTCTCATTTATCCCAGTATAAAGAGGTGACTGCTCCTCTCTCTCTTTATCCCAGTATAAAGAGATGACTGCTCCTCTCTCTCCTTTATCCCAGTATAAAGAGATGACTGCCCTCTCTCTCCTTTATCCCAGTATAAAGAGGTGACTGCTCCTCTCTCTCCTTTATCCCAGTACAAAGAGGTGACTGCTCATCTCTCTCCTTTATCCCAGTACAAAGAGTGACTGCTCCTCTCTCTCCTTTATCCCAGTATAAAGAGATGACTGCTCCTCTCTCTCCTTTATCAAAGTATAAAGAGGTGACTGCTCCTCTCTCTCCTTTATCCCAGTATAAAGAGATGACTGCTCCCCACTCCTTTATCCCAGTATAAAGAGGTGACTGCTCCCCTCTTCTTTATCCCAGTATAAAGAGGTGACTGCTCCTCTCTCTCCTTTATCCCAGTATAAAGAGATGACTGCTCCTCTCTCTCCTTTATCCCAGTATAAAGAGATGATGACTGCCCAGTCCTGCTCCTCTCCTTTATCCCAGTATAAAGAGATGACTGCTCCTCTCTCCTTTATCCCAGTATAAAGAGGTGACTGCTCCTCTCTCTCTTTATCCCAGTATAAAGAGGTGACTGCTCCTCTCTCTCCTTTATCCCAGTATAAAGAGATGACTGCTCCCCTCTCCTTTATCCCAGTATGAAGAGGTGACTGCTCCCCTCTCTCCTTTATCCCAGTATAAAGAGATGACTGCTCCTACCTCTCCTTTATCCCAGTATAAAGAGATGACTGCTCCCTCTCTCTCCTTTATCCCAGGGATAAAGAGATGACTGCTCCCACTCTCCTTTATCCCAGTATAAAGAGACGACTGCTTCTCTCTCTCCTTTATCCCAGTATAAAGAGATGACTGCTCCTCTCTCTCCTTTATCCCAGTATAAAGGTGACTGCTCCTCTCTCTCCTTTATCCCAGTATAAAGAGATGACTGCTCCTCTCTCCTTTATCCCAGTATAAAGAGATGACTGCACCCTCCTCTCATTTATCCCAGTAGAAAGAGATGACTGCACCCCCTCTCCTTTATCCCAGTTAAAGAGACTACTGCTCCTCTATCCTTTATCCCAGTATAAAGAGGTGACTGCTCCTCTCTCTCCTTTATCAAAGTATAAAGAGGTGACTGCTCCTCTCTCTCCTTTATCCCAGTACAAAGAGGTGACTGCTCCTCTCTCTCCTTTATCCCAGTACAAAGAGGTGGCTGCTCCTCTCTCTCCTTTATCCCAGTATAAAGAGGTGACTGCTCCTCTCTCTCCTTTATCCCAGTATAAAGAGATGACTGCTCCCCTCTCCTTTATCCCAGTATGAAGAGGTGACTGCTCCCCTCTCTCCTTTATCCCAGTATAAAGAGATGACTGCTCCCCTCTCCTTTATCCCAGTATAAAGAGATGACTGCTCCTCTCTCTCCTTTATCCCGGGATAAAGAGATGATAACTCTCCTTTATCCCAGTATAAAGAACTGACTGCTTCTCTCTCTCCTTTATCCCAGTATAAAGAGATGACTGCTCCTCTCTCTCCTTTATCCCAGTATAAAGAGGTGACTGCTCCTCTCTCTCCTTTATCCCAGTATATAGAGATGACTGCTCCCCCCTCTCCTTTATCCCAGTATAAAGAGATGACTGCTCCCCTCTCCTTTATCCCAGTATGAAGAGGTGACTGCTCCCCTCTCTCCTTTATCCCAGTATAAAGAGATGACTGCTCCCCTCTCCTTTATCCCAGTATAAAGAGATGACTGCTCCTCTCTCTCCTTTATCCCAGGATAAAGAGATGACTGCACCCACTCTCCTTTATCCCAGTATAAAGAGACGACTGCTTCACTCTCTCCTTTATCCCAGTATAAAGAGATGACTGCTCCTCTCTCTCCTTTATCCCAGTATAAAGAGGTGACTGCTCCTCTCTCTCCTTTATCCCAGTATATAGAGATGACTAATCCCAGTATAAGGGTTGACTGCTCCCCTCTCCTTTATGCCAGTACAAAGAGATGACTGCTCCTCTCTCTCCTTTATCCCAGTATAAAGAGATGACTGCTCCTCTCTCTCCTTTATCCCAGTATAAAGAGGTGACTGCTCCTCTCTCCTTTATCCCAGTACAAAGAGGTGACTGCTCCTCTCTCTCCTTTATCCCAGTACAAAGAGGTGGCTGCTCCTCTCTCTCCTTTATCCCAGTATAAAGAGGTGACTGCTCCTCTCTCTCCTTTATCCCAGTATAAAGAGATGACTGCCCTCTCCTTTATCCCAGTATGAAGAGGTGACTGCTCCCCTCTCTCTTTATCCCAGTATAAAGAGATGACTGCTCCCCTCTCCTTTATCCCAGTATAAAGAGATGACTGCTCCTCTCTCTCCTTTATCCCGGGATAAAGAGATGACTGCACCCACTCTCCTTTATCCCAGTATAAAGAGACGACTGCTTCACTCTCTCCTTTATCCCAGTATAAAGAGATGACTGCTCCTCTCTCTCCTTTATCCCAGTATAAAGAGGTGACTGCTCCTCTCTCTCCTTTATCCCAGTATATAGAGATGACTGCTCCCCTCTCCTTTATCCCAGTATAAAGAGTTGACTGCTCCCCTCTCCCTTTATGCCAGTACAAAGAGATGACTGCTCCTCTCTCTCCTTTATCCCAGTATAAAGAGAAGACTGCTCCTCTCTCTCCTTTATCCCAGTATAAAGAAGACTGCTGCTCTCTCTCCTTTATCCCAGTACAAAGATATGACTGCTCCCTCTCTCCTTTATCCCAGTATGAAGAGGTAACTGCTCCTCTCTCTCCTTTATCCCAGTATAAAGGTGATTGCTCCTCTCTCTCCTTTATCCCAGTATAAAGAGATGACTGCAACCCCTCTCATTTATCCCAGTATAAAGAGATGACTGCTCCTCTGTCTTTTATCCCAGTATAAAGAGATGACTGCTCCTCTATCCTTTATCCCAGTATAAAGAGATGACTGCTTCTATCCTTTCTCCCAGTCTAAAGAGATGACTGTTCCTCTCTCTCCTTTATCCCAGTACAAAGAGGTGACTGCTCCTCTCTCTACTTTATCAAAGTATAAAGAGGTGACTGCTCCTCTCTCTCTTTATCCCAGTATAAAGAGATGACTGCTCCTCTCTCTCCTTTATCCCAGTATAAAGAGATGACTGCTCCCCCTCTCCTTTATCCCAATATAAAGAGATGACTGCTCCTCTCTCTCCTTTATCCCAGTATAAAGAGATGACTGCTCCCCTCTCTCCTTTATCCCAGTATAAAGAGGTAACTGCTCCTCTCTCTCCTTTATCCCAGTATAAAGGTGATTGCTCCTCTCTCTCCTTTATCCCAGTATAAAGAGATGACTGCTCCTCTCTTTCCTTTATCCCAGTATAAAGAGATGACTGCAACCCCTCTCCTTTATCCCAGTATAAAGAGATGACTGCTCCTCTGTCTTTTATCCCAGTATAAAGAGATGACTGCTCCCCCTCTCCTTTATCCCAGTATAAAGAGATGACTGCTCCCCTCTCCTTTATCCAGTACAAAGAGGTGACTGCCTCTCTCTCCTTTATCCCAGTGTAAAGAGATGACTGCTCCTCTCTCTCCTTTATCCCAGTACAAAGAGGTGACTGCTCCTCTCTCTCCTTTATCCCAGTACAAAGAGGTGGCTGCTCCTCTCTCTCCTTTATCCCAGTATAAAGAGGTGACTGCTCCTCTCTCTCCTTTATCCCAGTATAAAGAGATGACTGCTCCCTCTCCTTTATCCCAGTATAAAGAGATGACTGCTCCCCTCTCTCCTTTATCCCAGTATAAAGAGATGACTGCTCCTCTCTCTCTTTATCCCAGGATAAAGAGATGACTGCACCCACTCTCCTTTATCCCAGTATAAAGAGATTATCCCACTCTCCCTTTATCCCAGTATAAAGAGATGACTGCTCCTCTCTCTCCTTTATCCCAGTATAAAGAGGTGACTGCTCCTCTCTCCTTTATCCCAGTATAAAGAGATGACTGCTCCCCCTCTCCCTTTATCCCAGTATAAAGAGTGACTGCTCCCCTCTCCTTTATCCAGTACAAAGAGATGACTGCTCCTCTCTCTCCTTTATCCCAGTATAAAGGTGATTGCTCCTCTCTCTCCTTTATCCCAGTATAAAGAGATGACTGCAACCCCTCTCATTTATCCCAGTATAAAGAGGTGACTGCTCCTCTCTCTCCTTTATCCCAGTATAAAGAGATGACTGCTCTCCCTCTCCTTTATCCCAGTATAAAGAGATGACTGATCCTCTCTCTCCTTTATCCCAATATAAAGAGGTGACTGCTCCTCTCTCTCCTTTATCAAAGTGCTCATCTCTCTCCTTTAAAAGAGGTGACTGCTCCTCTCTCTCTTTATCCCAGTATAAAAAGTATAAAGAGGTGACTGCTCCTCTCTCTCCTTTATCCCAGTATAAAGAGATGACTGCTCCCTCTCCTTTATCCCAGTATAAAGAGGTGACTGCTCCCCTCTCCTTTATCCCAGTATAAAGAGGTGACTGCTCCTCTCTCTCCTTTATCCCAGTATAAAGGTGACTGCTCCTCTCTCTCCTTTATCCCAGTATAAAGAGATGACTGCACCCCCTCTCCTTTATCCCAGTTAAAGAGACTACTGCTCCTCTATCCTTTATCCCAGTATAAAGAGGTGACTGCTCCTCTCTCTCCTTTATCAAAGTATAAAGAGGTGACTGCTCCTCTCTCTCCTTTATCCCAGTATAAAGAGATGACTGCTCCTCTCTCTCCTTTATCCCAGTATAAAGAGATGACTGCTCCCCTCTCCTTTATCCCAGTATGAAGAGGTGACTGCTCCCCTCTCTCCTTTATCCCAGTATAAAGAGATGACTGCTCCTACCTCTCCTTTATCCCAGTATAAAGAGATGACTGCTCCTCTCTCTCCTTTATCCCGGGATAAAGAGATGACTGCACCCACTCTCCTTTATCCCAGTATAAAGAGACGACTGCTTCACTCTCTCCTTTATCCCAGTATAAAGAGATGACTGCTCCTCTCTCTCCTTTATCCCAGTATAAAGGTGACTGCTCCTCTCTCTCCTTTATCCCAGTATAAAGAGATGACTGCTCCTCTCTCCTTTATCACAGTATAAAGAGATGACTGCACCCTCCTCTCATTTATCCCAGTAGAAAGAGATGACTGCACCCCCTCTCCTATATCCCAGTTAAAGAGACTACTGCTCCTCTATCCTTTATCCCAGTATAAAGAGGTGACTGCTCCTCTCTCTCCTTTATCAAAGTATAAAGAGGTGACTGCTCCTCTCTCTCCTTTATCCCAGTACAAAGAGGTGACTGCTCCTCTCTCTCCTTTATCCCAGTACAAAGAGGTGGCTGCTCCTCTCTCTCCTTTATCCCAGTATAAAGAGGTGACTGCTCCTCTCTCTCCTTTATCCCAGTATAAAGAGATGACTGCTCCCCTCTCCTTTATCCCAGTATGAAGAGGTGACTGCTCCCCTCTCTCCTTTATCCCAGTATAAAGAGATGACTGCTCCCTCTCCTTTATCCCAGTATAAAGAGATGACTGCTCCTCTCTCTCCTTTATCCCGGGATAAAGAGATGACTGCACCCACTCTCTCCTTTATCCCAGTATAAAGAGACGACTGCTTCACTCTCTCCTTTATCCCAGTATAAAGAGATGACTGCTCCTCTCTCTCCTTTATCCCAGTATAAAGAGGTGACTGCTCCTCTCTCTCCTTTATCCCAGTATATAGAGATGACTGCTCCCCCCTCTCCTTTATCCCAGTATAAAGAGTTGACTGCTCCCCTCTCCTTTATGCCAGTACAAAGAGATGACTGCTCCTCTCTCTCCTTTATCCCAGTATAAAGAGATGACTGCTCCTCTCTCTCCTTTATCCCAGTATAAAGAGGTGACTGCTCCTCTCTCTCCTTTATCCCAGTACAAAGAGGTGACTGCTCCTCTCTCTCCTTTATCCCAGTACAAAGAGGTGGCTGCTCCTCTCTCTCCTTTATCCCAGTATAAAGAGGTGACTGCTCCTCTCTCTCCTTTATCCCAGTATAAAGAGATGACTGCTCCCCTCTCCTTTATCCCAGTATGAAGAGGTGACTGCTCCCCTCTCTCCTTTATCCCAGTATAAAGAGATGACTGCTCCCCTCTCCTTTATCCCAGTATAAAGAGATGACTGCTCCTCTCTCTCCTTTATCCCGGGATAAAGAGATGACTGCACCCACTCTCCTTTATCCCAGTATAAAGAGACGACTGCTTCACTCTCTCCTTTATCCCAGTATAAAGAGATGACTGCTCCTCTCTCTCCTTTATCCCAGTATAAAGAGGTGACTGCTCCTCTCTCTCCTTTATCCCAGTATATAGAGATGACTGCTCCCCCCTCTCCTTTATCCCAGTATAAAGAGTTGACTGCTCCCCTCTCCTTTATGCCAGTACAAAGAGATGACTGCTCCTCTCTCTCCTTTATCCCAGTATAAAGAGATGACTGCTCCTCTCTCTCCTTTATCCCAGTATAAAGAGAAGACTGCTGCTCTCTCTCCTTTATCCCAGTACAAAGATATGACTGCTCCCCTCTCTCCTTTATCCCAGTATGAAGAGGTAACTGCTCCTCTCTCCTTTATCCCAGTATAAAGGTGATTGCTCCTCTCTCTCCTTTATCCCAGTATAAAGAGATGACTGCAACCCCTCTCATTTATCCCAGTATAAAGAGATGACTGCTCCTCTGTCTTTTATCCCAGTATAAAGAGATGACTGCTCCTCTATCCTTTATCCCAGTATAAAGAGATGACTGCTCCTCTATCCTTTCTCCCAGTCTAAAGAGATGACTGTTCCTCTCTCTCTCCTTTATCCCAGTACAAAGAGGTGACTGCTCCTCTCTCTACTTTAAAGAGAGGTGACTGCTCCTCTCTCTACTTTATCCCAGTATGAAGAGGTGACTGCTCCTCTCTCTCCTTTATCCCAGTATAAAGAGATGACTGCTCCTCTCTCTCCTTTATCCCAGGATAAAGAGATGACTGCACCCACTCTCCTTTATCCCAGTATAAAGAGATGACTGCTTCAATCCCAGTATAAAGAGATGACTGCTCCTCTCTCTCCTTTATCCCAGTATAAAGAGGTGACTGCTCCTCTCTCTCCTTTATCCCAGTATAAAGAGATGACTGCTCCCCCTCTCCTTTATCCCAGTATAAAGAGATGACTGCTCCCCTCTCCTTTATCCCAGTACAAAGAGATGACTCCTCTCTCCTTTATCCCAGTATAAAGGTGATTGCTCCTCTCTCCTTTATCCCAGTATAAAGAGATGACTGCAACCCCTCTCATTTATCCCAGTATAAAGAGATGACTGCTCCTCTCTCTCCTTTATCCCAGTATAAAGAGATGACTGCTCTCCCCTCTCCTTTATCCCAGTATAAAGAGATGACTGATCCTCTCTCCCTTTATCCCAATATAAAGAGGTGACTGCTCCTCTCTCTCCTTTATCCCAGTACAAAGAGGTGACTGCTCATCTCTCTCCTTTATCCCAGTACAAAGAGGTGACTGCTCCTCTCTCCTTTATCCCAGTATAAAGAGGTGACTGCTCCTCTCTCCTTTATCAAAGTATAAAGAGGTGACTGCTCCTCTCTCTCCTTTATCAAAGTATAAAGAGGTGACTGCTCCTCTCTCTCCTTTATCCCAGTATAAAGAGATGACTGCTCCCCACTCCTTTATCCCAGTATAAAGAGGTGACTGCTCCCCTCTTCTTTATCCCAGTATAAAGAGGTGACTCTCCTCTCTCCTTTATCCCAGTATAAAGGTGACTGCTCCTCTCTCTCCTTTATCCCAGTATAAAGAGATGACTGCTCCTCTCTCTCCTTTATCCCAGTATAAAGAGATGACTGCACCCCTCTCCTCCTTTATCCCAGTTAAAGAGACTACTGCTCCTCTATCCTTTATCCCAGTATAAAGAGGTGACTGCTCCTCTCTCTCCTTTATCAAAGTATAAAGAGGTGACTGCTCCTCTCTCTCCTTTATCCCAGTATAAAGAGGTGACTGCTCCTCTCTCTCCTTTATCCCAGTATAAAGAGATGACTGCTCCCCCTCTCCTTTATCCCAGTATGAAGAGGTGACTGCTCCCCTCTCTCCTTTATCCCAGTATAAAGAGATGACTGCTCCTACCTCTCCTTTATCCCAGTATAAAGAGATGACTGCTCCTCTCTCTCTTTATCCCGGGATAAAGAGATGACTGCACCCACTCTCCTTTATCCCAGTATAAAGAGACGACTGCTTCACTCTCTCCTTTATCCCAGTATAAAGAGATGACTGCTCCTCTCTCTCCTTTATCCCAGTATAAAGGTGACTGCTCCTCTCTCTCCTTTATCCCAGTATAAAGAGATGACTGCTCCTCTCTCCTTTATCACAGTATAAAGAGATGACTGCACCCTCCTCTCATTTATCCCAGTAGAAAGAGATGACTGCACCCCCTCTCCTATATCCCAGTTAAAGAGACTACTGCTCCTCTATCCTTTATCCCAGTATAAAGAGGTGACTGCTCCTCTCTCTCCTTTATCAAAGTATAAAGAGGTGACTGCTCCTCTCTCTCCTTTATCCCAGTACAAAGAGGTGACTGCTCCTCTCTCTCCTTTATCCCAGTACAAAGAGGTGGCTGCTCCTCTCTCTCCTTTATCCCAGTATAAAGAGGTGACTGCTCCTCTCTCTCCTTTATCCCAGTATAAAGAGATGACTGCTCCCCTCTCCTTTATCCCAGTATGAAGAGGTGACTGCTCCCCTCTCTCCTTTATCCCAGTATAAAGAGATGACTGCTCCCCTCTCCTTTATCCCAGTATAAAGAGATGACTGCTCCTCTCTCTCCTTTATCCCGGGATAAAGAGATGACTGCACCCACTCTCCTTTATCCCAGTATAAAGAGACGACTGCTTCACTCTCTCCTTTATCCCAGTATAAAGAGATGACTGCTCCTCCTCTCCTTTATCCCAGTATAAAGAGGTGACTGCTCCTCTCTCTCCTTTATCCCAGTATATAGAGATGACTGCTCCCCCCTCTCCTTTATCCCAGTATAAAGAGTTGACTGCTCCCCTCTCCTTTATGCCAGTACAAAGAGATGACTGCTCCTCTCTCCCTTTATCCCAGTATAAAGAGATGACTGCTCCTCTCTCTCCTTTATCCCAGTATAAAGAGGTGACTGCTCCTCTCTCTCCTTTATCCCAGTACAAAGAGGTGACTGCTCCTCTCTCTCCTTTATCCCAGTACAAAGAGGTGGCTGCTCCTCTCTCTCCTTTATCCCAGTATAAAGAGGTGACTGCTCCTCTCTCTCCTTTATCCCAGTATAAAGAGATGACTGCTCCCCTCTCCTTTATCCCAGTATGAAGAGGTGACTGCTCCCCTCTCTCCTTTATCCCAGTATAAAGAGATGACTGCTCCCCTCTCCTTTATCCCAGTATAAAGAGATGACTGCTCCTCTCTCCTTTATCCCGGGATAAAGAGATGACTGCACCCACTCTCCTTTATCCCAGTATAAAGAGACGACTGCTTCACTCTCTCCTTTATCCCAGTATAAAGAGATGACTGCTCCTCTCTCTCCTTTATCCCAGTATAAAGAGGTGACTGCTCCTCTCTCTCCTTTATCCCAGTATATAGAGATGACTGCTCCCCCCTCTCCTTTATCCCAGTATAAAGAGTTGACTGCTCCCCTCTCCTTTATGCCAGTACAAAGAGATGACTGCTCCTCTCTCTCCTTTATCCCAGTATAAAGAGAAGACTGCTCCTCTCTCTCCTTTATCCCAGTATAAAGAGAAGACTGCTGCTCTCTCTCCTTTATCCCAGTACAAAGATATGACTGCTCCCCTCTCTCCTTTATCCCAGTATGAAGAGGTAACTGCTCCTCTCTCTCCTTTATCCCAGTATAAAGGTGATTGCTCCTCTCTCTCCTTTATCCCAGTATAAAGAGATGACTGCAACCCCTCTCATTTATCCCAGTATAAAGAGATGACTGCTCCTCTGTCTTTTATCCCAGTATAAAGAGATGACTGCTCCTCTATCCTTTATCCCAGTATAAAGAGATGACTGCTCCTCTATCCTTTCTCCCAGTCTAAAGAGATGACTGTTCCTCTCTCTCTCCTTTATCCCAGTACAAAGAGGTGACTGCTCCTCTCTCTACTTTATCAAAGTATAAAGAGGTGACTGCTCCTCTCTCTCCTTTATCCCAGTATAAAGAGGTGACTGCTCCTCTCTCTCCTTTATCCCAGTATAAAGAGATGACTGCTCCCCCCTCTCCTTTATCCCAATATAAAGAGATGACTGCTCCTCTCTCTCCTTTATGCCAGTATAAAGAGATGACTGCTCCCCTCTCTCCTTTATCCCAGTATAAAGAGGTAACTGCTCCTCTCTCTCCTTTATCCCAGTATAAAGGTGATTGCTCCTCTCTCTCCTTTATCCCAGTATAAAGAGATGACTGCTCCTCTCTTTCCTTTATCCCAGTATAAAGAGATGACTGCAACCCCTCTCCTTTATCCCAGTATAAAGAGATGACTGCTCCTCTGTCTTTTATCCCAGTATAAAGAGATGACTGCTCCCCCCTCTCCTTTATCCCAGTATAAAGAGTTGACTGCTCCCCTCTCCTTTATGCCAGTACAAAGAGGTGACTGCTGCTCTCTCTCCTTTATCCCAGTGTAAAGAGATGACTGCTCCTCTCTCTCCTTTATCCCAGTACAAAGAGGTGACTGCTCCTCTCTCTCCTTTATCCCAGTACAAAGAGGTGGCTGCTCCTCTCTCTCCTTTATCCCAGTATAAAGAGGTGACTGCTCCTCTCTCTCCTTTATCCCAGTATAAAGAGATGACTGCTCCCCTCTCCTTTATCCCAGTATGAAGAGGTGACTGCTCCCCTCTCTCCTTTATCCCAGTATAAAGAGATGACTGCTCCTCTCTCTCCTTTATCCCAGGATAAAGAGATGACTGCACCCACTCTCCTTTATCCCAGTATAAAGAGACGACTGCTTCACTCTCTCCTTTATCCCAGTATAAAGAGATGACTGCTCCTCTCTCTCCTTTATCCCAGTATAAAGAGGTGACTGCTCCTCTCTCTCCTTTATCCCAGTATATAGAGATGACTGCTCCCCCCTCTCCTTTATCCCAGTATAAAGAGTTGACTGCTCCCCTCTCCTTTATGCCAGTACAAAGAGATGACTGCTCCTCTCTCTCCTTTATCCCAGTATAAAGGTGATTGCTCCTCTCTCTCCTTTATCCCAGTATAAAGAGATGACTGCAACCCCTCTCATTTATCCCAGTATAAAGAGATGACTGCTCCTCTGTCTTTTATCCCAGTATAAAGAGATGACTGCTCCTCTATCCTTTATCCCAGTATAAAGAGATGACTGCTCCTCTATCCTTTCTCCCAGTCTAAAGAGATGACTGTTCCTCTCTCTCTCCTTTATCCCAGTACAAAGAGGTGACTGCTCCTCTCTCTACTTTATCAAAGTATAAAGAGGTGACTGCTCCTCTCTGTCCTTTATCCCAGTATAAAGAGATGACTGCTCCCCTCTCTCCTTTATCCCAGTCTAAAGAGATGACTACTCCCCTCTCTCCTTTATCAAGTATAAAGAGATGACTGCACCCTCCTCTCCTTTATCCCAGTATAAAGAGATGACTGCTCCTCTCTCCTTTATCCCAGTATAAAGAGATGACTGCACCCTCCTCTCCTTTATCCCAGTATAAAGAGATGACTGCACCCCCTCTCCTTTATCCCAGTATAAAGAGATGACTGCTCCTCTCTCCTTTATCCCAGTATAAAGATATGACTGCACCCTCCTCTCCTTTATCCCAGTATAAAGAGGTGACTGCTCCTCTCTCTCCTTTATCCCAGTATAAAGAGACAACTGCTCCCCTCTTCTTTATCCCAGTAAAAAGAGATGACTGCTCCTCTCTCCTTTATCCCAGTACAAAGAGATGACTCGTCCTCTCTCTCCTTTATCCCAGTGTAAAGAGATGACTGCTCCTCTCTCTCCTTTATCCCGGGATAAAGAGATGACTGCACCCACTCTCCTTTATCCCAGTATAAAGAGATGACTGCTTCACTCTCTCCTTTATCCCAGTATAAAGAGATGACTGCTCCTCTCTCTTCTTTATCCCAGTATAAAGTGGTGACTGCTCCTCTCTCTCCTTTATCCCAGTATATAGAGATGACTGCTCCCCCCTCTCCTTTATCCCAGTATAAAGAGTTGACTGCTCCCCTCTCCTTTATGCCGGTACAAAGACGTGACTGCTCCTCTCTCTGCTTTATCCCAGTACAAAGAGGTGACTGCTGCTCTCTCTCCTTTATCCCAGTGTAAAGAGATGACTGCTCCTCTCTCTCCTTTATCCCGGGATAAAGAGATGACTGCACCCACTCTCCTTTATCCCAGTATAAAGAGATGACTGCTTCACTCTCTCCTTTATCCCAGTATAAAGAGATGACTGCTCCTCTCTCTTCTTTATCCCAGTATAAAGTGGTGACTGCTCCTCTCTCTCCTTTATCCCAGTATATAGAGATGACTGCTCCCCCCTCTCCTTTATCCCAGTATAAAGAGTTGACTGCTCCCCTCTCCTTTATGCCAGTATAGAGATGACTGCTCCTCTCTCTCCTTTATCCCAGTACAAAGAGATGACTGCTCCTCTCTCTCCTTTATCCCAGTATAAAGAGAAGACTGCTCCTCTCTCTCCTTTATCCCAGTATAAAGAGAAGACTGCTGCTCTCTCTCCTTTATCCCAGTACAAAGATATGACTGCTCCCCTCTCTCCTTTATCCCAGTATAAAGAGGTAACTGCTCCTCTCTCTCCTTTATCCCAGTATAAAGGTGATTGCTCCTCTCTCTCCTTTATCCCAGTATAAAGAGATGACTGCTCCTCTCTTTCCTTTATCCCAGTATAAAGAGATGACTGCAACCCCTCTCCTTTATCCCAGTATAAAGAGATGACTGCTCCTCTGTCTTTTATCCCAGTATAAAGAGATGACTGCTCCTCTATCCTTTATCCCAGTATAAAGAGATGACTGCTCCTCTATCCTTTCTCCCAGTATAAAGAGATGACTGTTCCTCTCTCTCTCCTTTATCCCAGTACAAAGAGGTGACTGCTCCTCTCTCTACTTTATCAAAGTATAAAGAGGTGACTGCACCCACTCTCCTTTATCCCAGTGTAAAGAGATGACTGCTCCTCTCTCTCCTTTATCCCAGTATAAAGAGATGACTGCTCCCCACTCCTTTATCCCAGTATAAAGAGGTGACTGCTCCTCTCTCTCCTTTATCCCAGTATAAAGAGATGACTGCTCCCCTCTCCTTTATCCCAGTATAAAGAGGTGACTGCTCCCCTCTCTCCTTTATCCCAGTATAAAGAGATGACTGCTCCCCTCTCCTTTATCCCAGTATAAAGAGATGACTGCTCCTCTCTCTCCTTTATCCCAGGATAAAGAGATGACTGCACCCCCTCTCCTTTATCCCAGTATAAAGAGATGACTGCTCCTCTCTCTCCTTTATACCAGTATAAAGAGGTGACTGCTCCTCTCTCTCCTTTATCCCAGTATAAAGAGATGACTGCTCTCCCCTCTCCTTTATCCCAGTATAAAGAGATGACTGATCCTCTCTCTCCTTTATCCCAATATAAAGAGGTGACTGCTCCTCTCTCTCCTTTATCCCAGTACAAAGAGGTGACTGCTCCTCTCTCTCCTTTATCCCAGTACAAAGAGGTGACTGCTCCTCTCTCTCCTTTATCCCAGTATAAAGAGGTGACTGCTCCTCTCTCTCCTTTATCAAAGTATAAAGAGGTGACTGCTCCTCTCTCTCCTTTATCCCAGTATAAAGAGATGACTGCTCCCCACTCCTTTATCCCAGTATAAAGAGGTGACTGCTCCCCTCTTCTTTATCCCAGTATAAAGAGGTGACTGCTCCTCTCTCTCCTTTATCCCAGTATAAAGGTGACTGCTCCTCTCTCTCTTTATCCCAGTATAAAGAGATGACTGCTCCTCTCTCTCCTTTATCCCAGTATAAAGAGATGACTGCACCCCCTCTCCTTTATCCCAGTTAAAGAGACTACTGCTCCTCTATCCTTTATCCCAGTATAAAGAGGTGACTGCTCCTCTCTCTCCTTTATCAAAGTATAAAGAGGTGACTGCTCCTCTCTCTCCTTTATCCCAGTACAAAGAGGTGACTGCTCCTCTCTCTCCTTTATCCCAGTACAAAGAGGTGGCTGCTCCTCTCTCTCCTTTATCCCAGTATAAAGAGGTGACTGCTCCTCTCTCTCCTTTATCCCAGTATAAAGAGATGACTGCTCCCCTCTCCTTTATCCCAGTATGAAGAGGTGACTGCTCCCCTCTCTCCTTTATCCCAGTATAAAGAGATGACTGCTCCTACCTCTCCTTTATCCCAGTATAAAGAGATGACTGCTCCTCTCTCTCCTTTATCCCGGGATAAAGAGATGACTGCACCCACTCTCCTTTATCCCAGTATAAAGAGACGACTGCTTCACTCTCTCCTTTATCCCAGTATAAAGAGATGACTGCTCCTCTCTCTCCTTTATCCCAGTATAAAGGTGACTGCTCCTCTCTCTCCTTTATCCCAGTATAAAGAGATGACTGCTCCTCTCTCCTTTATCCCAGTATAAAGAGATGACTGCACCCTCCTCTCATTTATCCCAGTAGAAAGAGATGACTGCACCCCCTCTCCTTTATCCCAGTTAAAGAGACTACTGCTCCTCTATCCTTTATCCCAGTATAAAGAGGTGACTGCTCCTCTCTCTCCTTTATCAAAGTATAAAGAGGTGACTGCTCCTCTCTCTCCTTTATCCCAGTACAAAGAGGTGACTGCTCCTCTCTCTCCTTTATCCCAGTACAAAGAGGTGGCTGCTCCTCTCTCTCCTTTATCCCAGTATAAAGAGGTGACTGCTCCTCTCTCTCCTTTATCCCAGTATAAAGAGATGACTGCTCCCCTCTCCTTTATCCCAGTATGAAGAGGTGACTGCTCCCCTCTCTCCTTTATCCCAGTATAAAGAGATGACTGCTCCCCTCTCCTTTATCCCAGTATAAAGAGATGACTGCTCCCCTCTCCTTTATCCCAGTATAAAGAGATGACTGATCCTCTCTCTCCTTTATCCCAATATAAAGAGGTGACTGCTCCTCTCTCTCCTTTATCCCAGTATAAAGAGGTGACTGCTCCTCTCTCTCCTTTATCCCAGTATAAAGGTGACTGCTCCTCTCTCTTCTTTATCCCAGTATAAAGAGATGACTGCTCCTCTCTCTCCTTTATCCCAGTATAAAGAGATGACTGCACCCCCTCTCCTTTATCCCAGTTAAAGAGACTACTGCTCCTCTATCCTTTATCCCAGTATAAAGAGGTGACTGCTCCTCTCTCTCCTTTATCAAAGTATAAAGAGGTGACTGCTCCTCTCTCTCCTTTATCCCAGTACAAAGAGGTGACTGCTCCTCTCTCTCCTTTATCCCAGTACAAAGAGGTGGCTGCTCCTCTCTCTCCTTTATCCCAGTATAAAGAGGTGACTGCTCCTCTCTCTCCTTTATCCCAGTATAAAGAGATGACTGCTCCCCTCTCCTTTATCCCAGTATGAAGAGGTGACTGCTCCCCTCTCCTTTATCCCAGTATAAAGAGATGACTGCTCCTACCTCTCCTTTATCCCAGTATAAAGAGATGACTGCTCCTCTCTCTCTTTATCCCGGGATAAAGAGATGACTGCACCCACTCTTTTATCCCAGTATAAAGAGACGACTGCTTCACTCTCTCCTTTATCCCAGTATAAAGAGATGACTGCTCCTCTCTCTCCTTTATCCCAGTATAAAGGTGACTGCTCCATCCCAGTATAAAGAGATGACTGCTCCTCTCCTTTATCCCAGTATAAAGAGATGACTGCACCCTCCTCTCATTTATCCCAGTAGAAAGAGATGACTGCACCCCTCTCCTTTATCCCAGTTAAAGAGACTACTGCTCCTCTATCCTTTATCCCAGTATAAAGAGGTGACTGCTCCTCTCTCTCCTTTATCAAAGTATAAAGAGGTGACTGCTCCTCTCTCTCCTTTATCCCAGTACAAAGAGGTGACTGCTCCTCTCTCTCCTTTATCCCAGTACAAAGAGGTGGCTGCTCCTCTCTCTCCTTTATCCCAGTATAAAGAGGTGACTGCTCCTCTCTCTCCTTTATCCCAGTATAAAGAGATGACTGCTCCCCTCTCCTTTATCCCAGTATGAAGAGGTGACTGCTCCCCTCTCTCCTTTATCCCAGTATAAAGAGATGACTGCTCCCCTCTCCTTTATCCCAGTATAAAGAGATGACTGCTCCTCTCTCTCCTTTATCCCGGGATAAAGAGATGACTGCACCCACTCTCCTTTATCCCAGTATAAAGAGACGACTGCTTCACTCTCTCCTTTATCCCAGTATAAAGAGATGACTGCTCCTCTCTCTCCTTTATCCCGGGATAAAGAGATGACTGCTCCCCCCTCTCCTTTATCCCAGTATAAAGAGTTGACTGCTCCCCTCTCCTTTATGCCAGTACAAAGAGATGACTGCTCCTCTCTCTCCTTTATCCCAGTATAAAGAGAAGACTGCTCCTCTCTCTCCTTTATCCCAGTATAAAGAGAAGACTGCTGCTCTCTCTCCTTTATCCCAGTACAAAGATATGACTGCTCCCCTCTCTCCTTTATCCCAGTATAAAGAGGTAACTGCTCCTCTCTCTCCTTTATCCCAGTATAAAGGTGATTGCTCCTCTCTCTCCTTTATCCCAGTATAAAGAGATGACTGCTCCTCTCTCTCCTTTATCCCAGTATAAAGGTGATTGCTCCTCTCTCTCCTTTATCCCAGTATAAAGAGATGACTGCAACCCCTCTCATTTATCCCAGTATAAAGAGATGACTGCTCCTCTGTCTTTTATCCCAGTATAAAGAGATGACTGCTCCTCTATCCTTTATCCCAGTATAAAGAGATGACTGCTCCTCTATCCTTTCTCCCAGTCTAAAGAGATGACTGTTCCTCTCTCTCTCCTTTATCCCAGTACAAAGAGGTGACTGCTCCTCTCTCTACTTTATCAAAGTATAAAGAGGTGACTGCTCCTCTCTCTCCTTTATCCCAGTATAAAGAGATGACTGCTCCTCTCTCTCCTTTATCCCAGTATAAAGAGGTGACTGCTCCTCTCTCTCCTTTATCCCAGTATAAAGAGATGACTGCTCCCCCCTCTCCTTTATCCCAATATAAAGATATGACTGCTCCTCTCTCTCCTTTATCCCAGTATATAGAGATGACTGCTCCCCCCTCTCCTTTATCCCAGTATAAAGAGTTGACTGCCCCCCCCTCCTTTATGCCAGTATAAAGAGATGACTGCTCCTCTCTCTCCTTTATCCCAGTACAAAGAGATGACTGCTCCTCTCTCTCCTTTATCCCAGTATAAAGAGAAGACTGCTCCTCTCTCTCCTTTATCCCAGTATAAAGAGAAGACTGCTGCTCTCTCTCCTTTATCCCAGTACAAAGATATGACTGCTCCCCTCTCTCCTTTATCCCAGTATAAAGAGGTAACTGCTCCTCTCTCTCCTTTATCCCAGTATAAAGGTGATTGCTCCTCTCTCTCCTTTATCCCAGTATAAAGAGATGACTGCTCCTCTCTTTCCTTTATCCCAGTATAAAGAGATGACTGCAACCCCTCTCCTTTATCCCAGTATAAAGAGATGACTGCTCCTCTGTCTTTTATCCCAGTATAAAGAGATGACTGCTCCTCTATCCTTTATCCCAGTATAAAGAGATGACTGCTCCTCTATCCTTTCTCCCAGTATAAAGAGATGACTGTTCCTCTCTCTCTCCTTTATCCCAGTATAAAGAGAAGACTGCTGCTCTCTCTCCTTTATCCCAGTACAAAGATATGACTGCTCCCCTCTCTCCTTTATCCCAGTATAAAGAGGTAACTGCTCCTCTCTCTCCTTTATCCCAGTATAAAGGTGACTGCTCCTCTCTCTCCTTTATCCCAGTATAAAGAGATGACTGCTCCCCTCTCCTTTATCCCAGTATAAAGAGGTGACTGCTCCCCTCTCTCCTTTATCCCAGTATAAAGAGATGACTGCTCCCCTCTCCTTTATCCCAGTATAAAGAGATGACTGCTCCTCTCTCTCCTTTATCCCAGGATAAAGAGATGACTGCACCCCCTCTCCTTTATCCCAGTATAAAGAGATGACTGCTCCTCTCTCTCCTTTATCCCAGTATAAAGAGGTGACTGCTCCTCTCTCTCCTTTATCCCAGTATAAAGAGATGACTGCTCTCCCCTCTCCTTTATCCCAGTATAAAGAGATGACTGATCCTCTCTCTCCTTTATCCCAATATAAAGAGGTGACTGCTCCTCTCTCTCCTTTATCCCAGTACAAAGAGGTGACTGCTCATCTCTCTCCTTTATCCCAGTACAAAGAGGTGACTGCTCCTCTCTCTCCTTTATCCCAGTATAAAGAGGTGACTGCTCCTCTCTCTCCTTTATCAAAGTATAAAGAGGTGACTGCTCCTCTCTCTCCTTTATCCCAGTATAAAGAGATGACTGCTCCCCACTCCTTTATCCCAGTATAAAGAGGTGACTGCTCCCCTCTTCTTTATCCCAGTATAAAGAGGTGACTGCTCCTCTCTCTCCTTTATCCCAGTATAAAGGTGACTGCTCCTCTCTCTCCTTTATCCCAGTATAAAGAGATGACTGCTCCTCTCTCTCCTTTATCCCAGTATAAAGAGATGACTGCACCCCCTCTCCTTTATCCCAGTTAAAGAGACTACTGCTCCTCTATCCTTTATCCCAGTATAAAGAGGTGACTGCTCCTCTCTCTCCTTTATCAAAGTATAAAGAGGTGACTGCTCCTCTCTCTCCTTTATCCCAGTATAAAGAGGTGACTGCTCCTCTCTCTCCTTTATCCCAGTATAAAGAGATGACTGCTCCCCTCTCCTTTATCCCAGTATGAAGAGGTGACTGCTCCCCTCTCTCCTTTATCCCAGTATAAAGAGATGACTGCTCCTACCTCTCCTTTATCCCAGTATAAAGAGATGACTGCTCCTCTCTCTCCTTTATCCCGGGATAAAGAGATGACTGCACCCACTCTCCTTTATCCCAGTATAAAGAGACGACTGCTTCACTCTCTCCTTTATCCCAGTATAAAGAGATGACTGCTCCTCTCTCTCCTTTATCCCAGTATAAAGGTGACTGCTCCTCTCTCTCCTTTATCCCAGTATAAAGAGATGACTGCTCCTCTCTCCTTTATCCCAGTATAAAGAGATGACTGCACCCTCCTCTCATTTATCCCAGTAGAAAGAGATGACTGCACCCCCTCTCCTTTATCCCAGTTAAAGAGACTACTGCTCCTCTATCCTTTATCCCAGTATAAAGAGGTGACTGCTCCTCTCTCTCCTTTATCAAAGTATAAAGAGGTGACTGCTCCTCTCTCTCCTTTATCCCAGTACAAAGAGGTGACTGCTCCTCTCTCTCCTTTATCCCAGTACAAAGAGGTGGCTGCTCCTCTCTCTCCTTTATCCCAGTATAAAGAGGTGACTGCTCCTCTCTCTCCTTTATCCCAGTATAAAGAGATGACTGCTCCCCTCTCCTTTATCCCAGTATGAAGAGGTGACTGCTCCCCTCTCTCCTTTATCCCAGTATAAAGAGATGACTGCTCCCCTCTCCTTTATCCCAGTATAAAGAGATGACTGCTCCTCTCTCTCCTTTATCCCGGGATAAAGAGATGACTGCACCCACTCTCCTTTATCCCAGTATAAAGAGACGACTGCTTCACTCTCTCCTTTATCCCAGTATAAAGAGATGACTGCTCCTCTCTCTCCTTTATCCCAGTATAAAGAGGTGACTGCTCCTCTCTCTCCTTTATCCCAGTATATAGAGATGACTGCTCCCCCCTCTCCTTTATCCCAGTATAAAGAGTTGACTGCTCCCCTCTCCTTTATGCCAGTACAAAGAGATGACTGCTCCTCTCTCTCCTTTATCCCAGTATAAAGAGATGACTGCTCCTCTCTCTCCTTTATCCCAGTATAAAGAGGTGACTGCTCCTCTCTCTCCTTTATCCCAGTACAAAGAGGTGACTGCTCCTCTCTCTCCTTTATCCCAGTACAAAGAGGTGGCTGCTCCTCTCTCTCCTTTATCCCAGTATAAAGAGGTGACTGCTCCTCTCTCTCCTTTATCCCAGTATAAAGAGATGACTGCTCCCCTCTCCTTTATCCCAGTATGAAGAGTGACTGCTCCCCTCTCTCCTTTATCCCAGTATAAAGAGATGACTGCTCCCCTCTCCTTTATCCCAGTATAAAGAGATGACTGCTCCTCTCTCTCCTTTATCCCGGGATAAAGAGATGACTGCACCCACTCTCCTTTATCCCAGTATAAAGAGACGACTGCTTCACTCTCTCATTTATCCCAGTATAAAGAGATGACTGCTCCTCTCTCTCCTTTATCCCAGTATAAAGAGGTGACTGCTCCTCTCTCTCCTTTATCCCAGTATATAGAGATGACTGCTCCCCCCTCTCCTTTATCCCAGTATAAAGAGTTGACTGCTCCCCTCTCCTTTATGCCAGTACAAAGAGATGACTGCTCCTCTCTCTCCTTTATCCCAGTATAAAGAGAAGACTGCTCCTCTCTCTCCTTTATCCCAGTATGAAGAGAAGACTGCTGCTCTCTCTCCTTTATCCCAGTACAAAGATATGACTGCTCCCCTCTCTCCTTTATCCCAGTATGAAGAGGTAACTGCTCCTCTCTCTCCTTTATCCCAGTATAAAGGTGATTGCTCCTCTCTCTCCTTTATCCCAGTATAAAGAGATGACTGCATCCCCTCTCATTTATCCCAGTATAAAGAGATGACTGCTCCTCTGTCTTTTATCCCAGTATAAAGAGATGACTGCTCCTCTATCCTTTATCCCAGTATAAAGAGATGACTGCTCCTCTATCCTTTCTCCCAGTCTAAAGAGATGACTGTTCCTCTCTCTCTCCTTTATCCCAGTACAAAGAGGTGACTGCTCCTCTCTCTACTTTATCAAAGTATAAAGAGGTGACTGCTCCTCTCTCTCCTTTATCCCAGTATAAAGAGATGACTGCTCCTCTCTCTCCTTTATCCCAGAATAAAGAGATGACTGCACCCCCTCCTTTATCCCAGTATAAAGAGATGACTGCTCCTCTCTCTCCTTTATCCCAGTATAAAGAGGTGACTGCTCCTCTCTCTCCTTTATCCCAGTATAAAGAGATGACTGCTCCCCCCTCTCCTTTATCCCAATATAAAGAGATGACTGCTCCTCTCTCTCCTTTATGCCAGTATAAAGAGATGACTGCTCCTCTCTCTCCTTTATCCCAGTATAAAGAGATGACTGCTCCCCTCTCCTTTATCCCAGTATAAAGAGGTGACTGCTCCCCTCTCTCCTTTATCCCAGTATAAAGAGATGACTGCTCCCCTCTCCTTTATCCCAGTATAAAGAGGTAACTGCTCCTCTCTCTCCTTTATCCCAGTATAAAGGTGATTGCTCCTCTCTCTCCTTTATCCCAGTATAAAGAGATGACTGCTCCTCTCTTTCCTTTATCCCAGTATAAAGAGATGACTGCAACCCCTCTCCTTTATCCCAGTATAAAGAGATGACTGCTCCTCTGTCTTTTATCCCAGTATAAAGAGATGACTGCTCCTCTATCCTTTATCCCAGTATAAAGAGATGACTGCTCCTCTATCCTTTCTCCCAGTATAAAGAGATGACTGTTCCTCTCTCTCTCCTTTATCCCAGTACAAAGAGGTGACTGCTCCTCTCTCTACTTTATCAAAGTATAAAGAGGTGACTGCACCCACTCTCCTTTATCCCAGTGTAAAGACATGACTGTTCCTCTCTCTCTCCTTTATCCCAGTATAAAGAGATGACTGCTCCCCACTCCTTTATCCCAGTATAAAGAGGTGACTGCTCCTCTCTCTCCTTTATCCCAGTATAAAGAGATGACTGCTCCCCTCTCCTTTATCCCAGTATAAAGAGGTGACTGCTCCCCTCTCTCCTTTATCCCAGTATAAAGAGATGACTGCTCCCCTCTCCTTTATCCCAGTATAAAGAGATGACTGCTCCTCTCTCTCCTTTATCCCAGGATAAAGAGATGACTGCACCCCCTCTCCTTTATCCCAGTATAAAGAGATGACTGCTCCTCTCTCTCCTTTATCCCAGTATAAAGAGGTGACTGCTCCTCTCTCTCCTTTATCCCAGTATAAAGAGATGACTGCTCTCCCCTCTCCTTTATCCCAGTATAAAGAGATGACTGATCCTCTCTCTCCTTTATCCCAATATAAAGAGGTGACTGCTCCTCTCTCTCCTTTATCCCAGTACAAAGAGGTGACTGCTCATCTCTCTCCTTTATCCCAGTACAAAGAGGTGACTGCTCCTCTCTCTCCTTTATCCCAGTATAAAGAGGTGACTGCTCCTCTCTCTCCTTTATCAAAGTATAAAGAGGTGACTGCTCCTCTCTCTCCTTTATCCCAGTATAAAGAGATGACTGCTCCCCACTCCTTTATCCCAGTATAAAGAGGTGACTGCTCCCCTCTTCTTTATCCCAGTATAAAGAGGTGACTGCTCCTCTCTCTCCTTTATCCCAGTATAAAGGTGACTGCTCCTCTCTCTCCTTTATCCCAGTATAAAGAGATGACTGCTCCTCTCTCTCCTTTATCCCAGTATAAAGAGATGACTGCACCCCCTCTCCTTTATCCCAGTTAAAGAGACTACTGCTCCTCTATCCTTTATCCCAGTATAAAGAGGTGACTGCTCCTCTCTCTCCTTTATCAAAGTATAAAGAGGTGACTGCTCCTCTCTCTCCTTTATCCCAGTATAAAGAGGTGACTGCTCCTCTCTCTCCTTTATCCCAGTATAAAGAGATGACTGCTCCCCTCTCCTTTATCCCAGTATGAAGAGGTGACTGCTCCCCTCTCTCCTTTATCCCAGTATAAAGAGATGACTGCTCCTACCTCTCCTTTATCCCAGTATAAAGAGATGACTGCTCCTCTCTCTCCTTTATCCCGGGATAAAGAGATGACTGCACCCACTCTCCTTTATCCCAGTATAAAGAGACGACTGCTTCACTCTCTCCTTTATCCCAGTATAAAGAGATGACTGCTCCTCTCTCTCCTTTATCCCAGTATAAAGGTGACTGCTCCTCTCTCTCCTTTATCCCAGTATAAAGAGATGACTGCTCCTCTCTCCTTTATCCCAGTATAAAGAGATGACTGCACCCTCCTCTCATTTATCCCAGTAGAAAGAGATGACTGCACCCCCTCTCCTTTATCCCAGTTAAAGAGACTACTGCTCCTCTATCCTTTATCCCAGTATAAAGAGGTGACTGCTCCTCTCTCTCCTTTATCAAAGTATAAAGAGGTGACTGCTCCTCTCTCTCCTTTATCCCAGTACAAAGAGGTGACTGCTCCTCTCTCTCCTTTATCCCAGTACAAAGAGGTGGCTGCTCCTCTCTCTCCTTTATCCCAGTATAAAGAGGTGACTGCTCCTCTCTCTCCTTTATCCCAGTATAAAGAGATGACTGCTCCCCTCTCCTTTATCCCAGTATGAAGAGGTGACTGCTCCCCTCTCTCCTTTATCCCAGTATAAAGAGATGACTGCTCCCCTCTCCTTTATCCCAGTATAAAGAGATGACTGCTCCTCTCTCTCCTTTATCCCGGGATAAAGAGATGACTGCACCCACTCTCCTTTATCCCAGTATAAAGAGACGACTGCTTCACTCTCTCCTTTATCCCAGTATAAAGAGATGACTGCTCCTCTCTCTCCTTTATCCCAGTATAAAGAGGTGACTGCTCCTCTCTCTCCTTTATCCCAGTATATAGAGATGACTGCTCCCCCCTCTCCTTTATCCCAGTATAAAGAGTTGACTGCTCCCCTCTCCTTTATGCCAGTACAAAGAGATGACTGCTCCTCTCTCTCCTTTATCCCAGTATAAAGAGATGACTGCTCCTCTCTCTCCTTTATCCCAGTATAAAGAGGTGACTGCTCCTCTCTCTCCTTTATCCCAGTACAAAGAGGTGACTGCTCCTCTCTCTCCTTTATCCCAGTACAAAGAGGTGGCTGCTCCTCTCTCTCCTTTATCCCAGTATAAAGAGGTAACTGCTCCTCTCTCTCCTTTATCCCAGTATAAAGAGATGACTGCTCCCCTCTCCTTTATCCCAGTATGAAGAGGTGACTGCTCCCCTCTCTCCTTTATCCCAGTATAAAGAGATGACTGCTCCCCTCTCCTTTATCCCAGTATAAAGAGATGACTGCTCCTCTCTCTCCTTTATCCCGGGATAAAGAGATGACTGCACCCACTCTCCTTTATCCCAGTATAAAGAGACGACTGCTTCACTCTCTCCTTTATCCCAGTATAAAGAGATGACTGCTCCTCTCTCTCCTTTATCCCAGTATAAAGAGGTGACTGCTCCTCTCTCTCCTTTATCCCAGTATATAGAGATGACTGCTCCCCCCTCTCCTTTATCCCAGTATAAAGAGTTGACTGCTCCCCTCTCCTTTATGCCAGTACAAAGAGATGACTGCTCCTCTCTCTCCTTTATCCCAGTATAAAGAGAAGACTGCTCCTCTCTCTCCTTTATCCCAGTATAAAGAGAAGACTGCTGCTCTCTCTCCTTTATCCCAGTACAAAGATATGACTGCTCCCCTCTCTCCTTTATCCCAGTATGAAGAGGTGATTGCTCCTCTCTCTCCTTTATCCCAGTATAAAGGTGATTGCTCCTCTCTCTCCTTTATCCCAGTATAAAGAGATGACTGCAACCCCTCTCATTTATCCCAGTATAAAGAGATGACTGCTCCTCTGTCTTTTATCCCAGTATAAAGAGATGACTGCTCCTCTATCCTTTATCCCAGTATAAAGAGATGACTGCTCCTCTATCCTTTCTCCCAGTCTAAAGAGATGACTGTTCCTCTCTCTCTCCTTTATCCCAGTACAAAGAGGTGACTGCTCCTCTCTCTACTTTATCAAAGTATAAAGAGGTGACTGCTCCTCTCTCTCCTTTATCCCAGTATAAAGAGATGACTGCTCCTCTCTCTCCTTTATCCCAGAATAAAGAGATGACTGCACCCCCTCTCCTTTATCCCAGTATAAAGAGATGACTGCTCCTCTCTCTCCTTTATCCCAGTATAAAGAGGTGACTGCTCCTCTCTCTCCTTTATCCCAGTATAAAGAGATGACTGCTCCCCCCTCTCCTTTATCCCAATATAAAGAGATGACTGCTCCTCTCTCTCCTTTATGCCAGTATAAAGAGATGACTGCTCCTCTCTCTCCTTTATCCCAGTATAAAGAGACGACTGCTTCACTCTCTCCTTTATCCCAGTATAAAGAGATGACTGATCCTCTCTCTCCTTTATCCCAGTATAAAGGTGACTGCTCCTCTCTCTCCTTTATCCCAGTATAAAGGTGACTGCTCCTCTCTCTCCTTTATCCCAGTATAAAGAGATGACTGCACCCTCCTCTCATTTATCCCAGTAGAAAGAGATGACTGCACCCCCTCTCCTTTATCCCAGTTAAAGAGACTACTGCTCCTCTATCCTTTATCCCAGTATAAAGAGGTGACTGCTCCTCTCTCTCCTTTATCAAAGTATAAAGAGGTGACTGCTCCTCTCTCTCCTTTATCCCAGTACAAAGAGGTGGCTGCTCCTCTCTCTCCTTTATCCCAGTATAAAGAGGTGACTGCTCCTCTCTCTCCTTTATCCCAGTATAAAGAGATGACTGCTCCCCTCTCCTTTATCCCAGTATGAAGAGGTGACTGCTCCCCTCTCTCCTTTATCCCAGTATAAAGAGATGACTGCTCCCCTCTCCTTTATCCCAGTATAAAGAGATGACTGCTCCTCTCTCTCCTTTATCCCGGGATAAAGAGATGACTGCACCCACTCTCCTTTATCCCAGTATAAAGAGACGACTGCTTCACTCTCTCCTTTATCCCAGTATAAAGAGATGACTGCTCCTCTCTCTCCTTTATCCCAGTATAAAGAGGTGACTGCTCCTCTCTCTCCTTTATCCCAGTATATAGAGATGACTGCTCCCCCCTCTCCTTTATCCCAGTATAAAGAGTTGACTGCTCCCCTCTCCTTTATGCCAGTACAAAGAGATGACTGCTCCTCTCTCTCCTTTATCCCAGTATAAAGGTGATTGCTCCTCTCTCTCCTTTATCCCAGTATAAAGAGATGACTGCAACCCCTCTCATTTATCCCAGTATAAAGAGATGACTGCTCCTCTGTCTTTTATCCCAGTATAAAGAGATGACTGCTCCTCTATCCTTTATCCCAGTATAAAGAGATGACTGCTCCTCTATCCTTTCTCCCAGTCTAAAGAGATGACTGTTCCTCTCTCTCTCCTTTATCCCAGTACAAAGAGGTGACTGCTCCTCTCTCTACTTTATCAAAGTATAAAGAGGTGACTGCTCCTCTCTCTCCTTTATCCCAGTATAAAGAGACAACTGCTCCCCTCTCCTTTATCCCAGTAAAAAGAGATGACTGCTCCTCTCTCCTTTATCCCAGTACAAAGAGATGACTCGTCCTCTCTCTCCTTTATCCCGGTACAAAGACGTGACTGCTCCTCTCTCTGCTTTATCCCAGTACAAAGAGGTGACTGCTGCTCTCTCTCCTTTATCCCAGTGTAAAGAGATGACTGCTCCTCTCTCTCCTTTATCCCGGGATAAAGAGATGACTGCACCCACTCTCCTTTATCCCAGTATAAAGAGATGACTGCTTCACTCTCTCCTTTATCCCAGTATAAAGAGATGACTGCTCCTCTCTCTTCTTTATCCCAGTATAAAGTGGTGACTGCTCCTCTCTCTCCTTTATCCCAGTATATAGAGATGACTGCTCCCCCCTCTCCTTTATCCCAGTATAAAGAGTTGACTGCTCCCCTCTCCTTTATGCCAGTATAAAGAGATGACTGCTCCTCTCTCTCCTTTATCCCAGTACAAAGAGATGACTGCTCCTCTCTCTCCTTTATCCCAGTATAAAGAGAAGACTGCTCCTCTCTCTCCTTTATCCCAGTATAAAGAGAAGACTGCTGCTCTCTCTCCTTTATCCCAGTACAAAGATATGACTGCTCCCCTCTCTCCTTTATCCCAGTATAAAGAGGTAACTGCTCCTCTCTCTCCTTTATCCCAGTATAAAGGTGATTGCTCCTCTCTCTCCTTTATCCCAGTATAAAGAGATGACTGCTCCTCTCTTTCCTTTATCCCAGTATAAAGAGATGACTGCTCCCCTCTCCTTTATCCCAGTATAAAGAGATGACTGCTCCTCTGTCTTTTATCCCAGTATAAAGAGATGACTGCTCCTCTATCCTTTATCCCAGTATAAAGAGATGACTGCTCCTCTATCCTTTCTCCCAGTATAAAGAGATGACTGTTCCTCTCTCTCTCCTTTATCCCAGTACAAAGAGGTGACTGCTCCTCTCTCTACTTTATCAAAGTATAAAGAGGTGACTGCACCCACTCTCCTTTATCCCAGTGTAAAGAGATGACTGCTCCTCTCTCTCCTTTATCCCAGTATAAAGACATGACTGTTCCTCTCTCTCTCCTTTATCCCAGTATAAAGAGATGACTGCTCCCCACTCCTTTATCCCAGTATAAAGAGGTGACTGCTCCTCTCTCTCCTTTATCCCAGTATAAAGAGATGACTGCTCCCCTCTCCTTTATCCCAGTATAAAGAGGTGACTGCTCCCCTCTCTCCTTTATCCCAGTATAAAGAGATGACTGCTCCCCTCTCCTTTATCCCAGTATAAAGAGATGACTGCTCCTCTCTCTCCTTTATCCCAGGATAAAGAGATGACTGCACCCCCTCCTTTATCCCAGTATAAAGAGATGACTGCTCCTCTCTCTCCTTTATCCCAGTATAAAGAGGTGACTGCTCCTCTCTCTCCTTTATCCCAGTATAAAGAGATGACTGCTCTCCCCTCTCCTTTATCCCAGTATAAAGAGATGACTGATCCTCTCTCTCCTTTATCCCAATATAAAGAGGTGACTGCTCCTCTCTCTCCTTTATCCCAGTACAAAGAGGTGACTGCTCCTCTCTCTCCTTTATCCCAGTACAAAGAGGTGACTGCTCCTCTCTCTCCTTTATCCCAGTATAAAGAGGTGACTGCTCCTCTCTCTCCTTTATCAAAGTATAAAGAGGTGACTGCTCCTCTCTCTCCTTTATCCCAGTATAAAGAGATGACTGCTCCCCACTCCTTTATCCCAGTATAAAGAGGTGACTGCTCCCCTCTTCTTTATCCCAGTATAAAGAGGTGACTGCTCCTCTCTCTCCTTTATCCCAGTATAAAGGTGACTGCTCCTCTCTCTTCTTTATCCCAGTATAAAGAGATGACTGCTCCTCTCTCTCCTTTATCCCAGTATAAAGAGATGACTGCACCCCTCTCCTTTATCCCAGTTAAAGAGACTACTGCTCCTCTATCCTTTATCCCAGTATAAAGAGGTGACTGCTCCTCTCTCTCCTTTATCAAAGTATAAAGAGGTGACTGCTCCTCTCTCTCCTTTATCCCAGTACAAAGAGGTGACTGCTCCTCTCTCTCCTTTATCCCAGTACAAAGAGGTGGCTGCTCCTCTCTCTCCTTTATCCCAGTATAAAGAGGTGACTGCTCCTCTCTCTCCTTTATCCCAGTATAAAGAGATGACTGCTCCCCTCTCCTTTATCCCAGTATGAAGAGGTGACTGCTCCCCTCTCTCCTTTATCCCAGTATAAAGAGATGACTGCTCCTACCTCTCCTTTATCCCAGTATAAAGAGATGACTGCTCCTCTCTCTCCTTTATCCCGGGATAAAGAGATGACTGCACCCACTCTCCTTTATCCCAGTATAAAGAGACGACTGCTTCACTCTCTCCTTTATCCCAGTATAAAGAGATGACTGCTCCTCTCTCTCCTTTATCCCAGTATAAAGGTGACTGCTCCTCTCTCTCCTTTATCCCAGTATAAAGAGATGACTGCTCCTCTCTCCTTTATCCCAGTATAAAGAGATGACTGCACCCTCCTCTCATTTATCCCAGTAGAAAGAGATGACTGCACCCCCTCTCCTTTATCCCAGTTAAAGAGACTACTGCTCCTCTATCCTTTATCCCAGTATAAAGAGGTGACTGCTCCTCTCTCTCCTTTATCAAAGTATAAAGAGGTGACTGCTCCTCTCTCTCCTTTATCCCAGTACAAAGAGGTGACTGCTCCTCTCTCTCCTTTATCCCAGTACAAAGAGGTGGCTGCTCCTCTCTCTCCTTTATCCCAGTATGAAGAGGTGACTGCTCCCCTCTCTCCTTTATCCCAGTATAAAGAGATGACTGCTCCTCTCTCTCCTTTATCCCGGGATAAAGAGATGACTGACCCACTCTCCTTTATCCCAGTATAAAGAGACTGCTTCACTCTCTCTTTATCCCAGTATAAAGAGATGACTGCTCCTCTCTCTCCTTTATCCCGGGATAAAGAGATGACTCTCCCCTCTCCTTTATCCCAGTATAAAGAGTTGACTGCTCCCCTCTCCTTTATGCCAGTACAAAGAGATGACTGCTCCTCTCTCTCCTTTATCCCAGTATAAAGAGAGACTGCTCCTCTCTCTCCTTTATCCCAGTATAAAGAGAAGACTGCTGCTCTCTCTCCTTTATCCCAGTACAAAGATATGACTGCTCCCCTCTCTCCTTTATCCCAGTATGAAGAGGTAACTGCTCCTCTCTCTCCTTTATCCCAGTATAAAGGTGATTGCTCCTCTCTCTCCTTTATCCCAGTATAAAGAGATGACTGCAACCCCTCTCATTTATCCCAGTATAAAGAGATGACTGCTCCTCTGTCTTTTATCCCAGTATAAAGAGATGACTGCTCCTCTATCCTTTATCCCAGTATAAAGAGATGACTGCTCCTCTATCCTTTCTCCCAGTCTAAAGAGATGACTGCTCCTCTCTCCTTTATCCCAGTATAAAGAGATGACTGCACCCTCCTCTCATTTATCCCAGTAGAAAGAGATGACTGCACCCCCTCTCCTTTATCCCAGTTAAAGAGACTACTGCTCCTCTATCCTTTATCCCAGTATAAAGAGGTGACTGCTCCTCTCTCTCCTTTATCAAAGTATAAAGAGGTGACTGCTCCTCTCTCTCCTTTATCCCAGTACAAAGAGGTGACTGCTCCTCTCTCCTTTATCCCAGTACAAAGAGATGGCTGCTCCTCTCTCTCCTTTATCCCAGTATAAAGAGGTGACTGCTCCTCTCTCTCCTTTATCCCAGTATAAAGAGATGACTGCTCCCCTCTCCTTTATCCCAGTATGAAGAGGTGACTGCTCCCCTCTCTCCTTTATCCCAGTATAAAGAGATGACTGCTCCTCTCTCTCCTTTATCCCGGGATAAAGAGATGACTGCACCCACTCTCCTTTATCCCAGTATAAAGAGACGACTGCTTCACTCTCTCCTTTATCCCAGTATAAAGAGATGACTGCTCCTCTCCTTTATCCCGGGATAAAGAGATGACTGCTCCCCCCTCTCCTTTATCCCAGTATAAAGAGTTGACTGCTCCCCTCTCCTTTATGCCAGTACAAAGAGATGACTGCTCCTCTCTCTCCTTTATCCCAGTATAAAGAGAAGACTGCTCCTCTCTCTCCTTTATCCCAGTATAAAGAGAAGACTGCTGCTCTCTCTCCTTTATCCCAGTACAAAGATATGACTGCTCCCTCTCTCCTTTATCCCAGTATGAAGAGGTAACTGCTCCTCTCTCTCCTTTATCCCAGTATAAAGGTGATTGCTCCTCTCTCTCCTTTATCCCAGTATAAAGAGATGACTGCAACCCCTCTCATTTATCCCAGTATAAAGAGATGACTGCTCCTCTGTCTTTTATCCCAGTATAAAGAGATGACTGCTCCTCTATCCTTTATCCCAGTATAAAGAGATGACTGCTCCTCTATCCTTTCTCCCAGTCTAAAGAGATGACTGTTCCTCTCTCTCTCCTTTATCCCAGTACAAAGAGGTGACTGCTCCTCTCTCTACTTTATCAAAGTATAAAGAGGTGACTACTCCTCTCTCTCCTTTATCCCAGTATAAAGAGATGACTGCTCCTCTCTCTCCTTTATCCCAGGATAAAGAGATGACTGCACCCCCTCTCCTTTATCCCAGTATAAAGAGATGACTGCTCCTCTCTCTCCTTTATCCCAGTATAAAGAGGTGACTGCTCCTCTCTCTCCTTTATCCCAGTATAAAGAGATGACTGCTCCCCCCTCTCCTTTATCCCAATATAAAGATATGACTGCTCCTCTCTCTCCTTTATGCCAGTATAAAGAGATGACTGCTCCTCTCTCTCCTTTATCCCAGTATAAAGAGATGACTGCTTCACTCTCCCTTTATCCCAGTATAAAGAGATGACTGCTCCCCTCTCCTTTATCCCAGTATGAAGAGGTGACTGCTCCCCTCTCTCCTTTATCCCAGTATAAAGAGATGACTGCTCCTACCTCTCCTTTATCCCAGTATAAAGAGATGACTGCTCCTCTCTCTCCTTTATCCCGGGATAAAGAGATGACTGCACCCACTCTCCTTTATCCCAGTATAAAGAGACGACTGCTTCACTCTCTCCTTTATCCCAGTATAAAGAGATGACTGCTCCTCTCTCTCCTTTATCCCAGTATAAAGGTGACTGCTCCTCTCTCTCCTTTATCCCAGTATAAAGAGATGACTGCTCCTCTCTCCTTTATCCCAGTATAAAGAGATGACTGCACCCTCCTCTCATTTATCCCAGTAGAAAGAGATGACTGCACCCCCTCTCCTTTATCCCAGTTAAAGAGACTACTGCTCCTCTATCCTTTATCCCAGTATAAAGAGGTGACTGCTCCTCTCTCTCCTTTATCAAAGTATAAAGAGGTGACTGCTCCTCTCTCTCCTTTATCCCAGTACAAAGAGGTGACTGCTCCTCTCTCTCTTTATCCCAGTACAAAGAGGTGGCTGCTCCTCTCTCCTTTATCCCAGTATAAAGAGGTGACTGCTCCTCTCTCTCCTTTATCCCAGTATAAAGAGATGACTGCTCCCCTCTCCTTTATCCCAGTATGAAGAGGTGACTGCTCCCCTCTCTCCTTTATCCCAGTATAAAGAGATGACTGCTCCCCTCTCCTTTATCCCAGTATAAAGAGATGACTGCTCCTCTCTCTCCTTTATCCCGGGATAAAGAGATGACTGCACCCACTCTCCTTTATCCCAGTATAAAGAGACGACTGCTTCACTCTCTCCTTTATCCCAGTATAAAGAGATGACTGCTCCTCTCTCTCCTTTATCCCGGGATAAAGAGATGACTGCTCCCCCCTCTCCTTTATCCCAGTATAAAGAGTTGACTGCTCCCCTCTCCTTTATGCCAGTACAAAGAGATGACTGCTCCTCTCTCTCCTTTATCCCAGTATAAAGAGAAGACTGCTCCTCTCTCTCCTTTATCCCAGTATAAAGAGAAGACTGCTGCTCTCTCTCCTTTATCCCAGTACAAAGATATGACTGCTCCCCTCTCTCCTTTATCCCAGTATGAAGAGATGACTGCAACCCCTCTCATTTATCCCAGTATAAAGAGAAGACTGCTGCTCTCTCTCCTTTATCCCAGTATAAAGGTGATTGCTCCTCTCTCTCCTTTATCCCAGTATAAAGAGATGACTGCAACCCCTCTCATTTATCCCAGTATAAAGAGATGACTGCTCCTCTGTCTTTTATCCCAGTATAAAGAGATGACTGCTCCTCTATCCTTTATCCCAGTATAAAGAGATGACTGCTCCTCTATCCTTTCTCCCAGTCTAAAGAGATGACTGATCCTCTCTCTCCTTTATCCCAGTATAAAGGTGACTGCTCCTCTCTCTCCTTTATCCCAGTATAAAGAGATGACTGCTCCTCTCTCCTTTATCCCAGTATAAAGAGATGACTGCACCCTCCTCTCATTTATCCCAGTAGAAAGAGATGACTGCACCCCCTCTCCTTTATCCCAGTTAAAGAGACTACTGCTCCTCTATCCTTTATCCCAGTATAAAGAGGTGACTGCTCCTCTCTCTCCTTTATCAAAGTATAAAGAGGTGACTGCTCCTCTCTCTCCTTTATCCCAGTACAAAGAGGTGACTGCTCCTCTCTCTCCTTTATCCCAGTACAAAGAGGTGGCTGCTCCTCTCTCTCCTTTATCCCAGTATAAAGAGGTGACTGCTCCTCTCTCTCCTTTATCCCAGTATAAAGAGATGACTGCTCCCCTCTCCTTTATCCCAGTATGAAGAGGTGACTGCTCCCCTCTCTCCTTTATCCCAGTATAAAGAGATGACTGCTCCCCTCTCCTTTATCCCAGTATAAAGAGATGACTGCTCCTCTCTCTCCTTTATCCCGGGATAAAGAGATGACTGCACCCACTCTCCTTTATCCCAGTATAAAGAGACGACTGCTTCACTCTCTCCTTTATCCCAGTATAAAGAGATGACTGCTCCTCTCTCTCCTTTATCCCAGTATAAAGAGATGACTGCTCCTCTCTCCTTTATCCCAGTATAAAGAGATGACTGCTCCCCCCTCTCCTTTATCCCAGTATAAAGAGTTGACTGCTCCCCTCTCCTTTATGCCAGTACAAAGAGATGACTGCTCCTCTCTCTCCTTTATCCCAGTATAAAGGTGATTGCTCCTCTCTCTCCTTTATCCCAGTATAAAGAGATGACTGCAACCCCTCTCATTTATCCCAGTATAAAGAGATGACTGCTCCTCTGTCTTTTATCCCAGTATAAAGAGATGACTGCTCCTCTATCCTTTATCCCAGTATAAAGAGATGACTGCTCCTCTATCCTTTCTCCCAGTCTAAAGAGATGACTGTCCTCTCTCTCTCCTTTATCCCAGCACAAAGAGGTGACTGCTCCTCTCTCTACTTTATCAAAGTATAAAGAGGTGACTGCTCCTCTCTCTCCTTTATCCCAGTATAAAGAGATGACTGCTCCTCTCTCTCCTTTATCCCAGGATAAAGCGATGACTGCACCCCCTCTCCTTTATCCCAGTATAAAGAGATGACTGCTCCTCTCTCCTTTATCCCAGTATAAAGAGGTGACTGCTCCTCTCTCTCTTTATCCCAGTATAAAGAGATGACTGCTCCCCCTCTCCTTTATCCCAATATAAAGATATGACTGCTCCTCTCTCCTTTATGCCAGTATAAAGAGATGACTGCTCCTCTCTCTCCTTTATCCCAGTATAAAGAGACGACTGCTTCACTCTCTCCTTTATCCCAGTATAAAGAGATGACTGATCCTCTCTCTCCTTTATCCCAGTATAAAGGTGACTGCTCCTCTCTCTCTTTATCCCAGTATAAAGAGATGACTGCTCCTCTCTCCTTTATCCCAGTATAAAGAGATGACTGCACCCTCCTCTCATTTATCCCAGTAGAAAGAGATGACTGCACCCCTCTCCTTTATCCCAGTTAAAGAGACTACTGCTCCTCTATCCTTTATCCCAGTATAAAGAGGTGACTGCTCCTCTCTCTCTTTATCAAAGTATAAAGAGGTGACTGCTCCTCTCTCTCCTTTATCCCAGTACAAAGAGGTGACTGCTCCTCTCTCTCCTTTATCCCAGTACAAAGAGGTGGCTGCTCCTCTCTCTCCTTTATCCCAGTATAAAGAGGTGACTGCTCCTCTCTCTCCTTTATCCCAGTATATAGAGATGACTGCTCCCCCCTCTCCTTTATCCCAGTATAAAGAGTTGACTGCTCCCCTCTCCTTTATGCCAGTACAAAGAGATGACTGCTCCTCTCTCTCCTTTATCCCAGTATAAAGAGAAGACTGCTCCTCTCTCTCCTTTATCCCAGTATAAAGAGAAGACTGCTGCTCTCTCTCCTTTATCCCAGTACAAAGATATGACTGCTCCCCTCTCTCCTTTATCCCAGTATGAAGAGGTAACTGCTCCTCTCTCTCCTTTATCCCAGTATAAAGGTGATTGCTCCTCTCTCTCCTTTATCCCAGTATAAAGAGATGACTGCAACCCCTCTCATTTATCCCAGTATAAAGAGATGACTGCTCCTCTGTCTTTTATCCCAGTATAAAGAGATGACTGCTCCTCTATCCTTTATCCCAGTATAAAGAGATGACTGCTCCTCTATCCTTTCTCCCAGTCTAAAGAGATGACTGTTCCTCTCTCTCCCTTTATCCCAGTACAAAGAGGTGACTGCTCCTCTCTCTACTTTATCAAAGTATAAAGAGGTGACTGCTCCTCTCTCTCCTTTATCCCAGTATAAAGAGATGACTGCTCCTCTCTCTCCTTTATCCCAGAATAAAGAGATGACTGCACCCCCTCTTCTTTATCCCAGTATAAAGAGATGACTGCTCCTCTCTCTCCTTTATCCCAGTATAAAGAGGTGACTGCTCCTCTCTCTCCTTTATCCCAGTATAAAGAGATGACTGCTCCCCCTCTCCTTTATCCCAATATAAAGAGATGACTGCTCCTCTCTCTCCTTTATGCCAGTATAAAGAGATGACTGCTCCTCTCTCTCCTTTATCCCAGTATAAAGAGATGACTGCTCCCCTCTCCTTTATCCCAGTATAAAGAGGTGACTGCTCCCCTCTCTCCTTTATCCCAGTATAAAGAGATGACTGCTCCCCTCTCCTTTATCCCAGTATAAAGAGGTAACTGCTCCTCTCTCCCTTTATCCCAGTATAAAGGTGATTGCTCCTCTCTCTCCTTTATCCCAGTATAAAGAGATGACTGCTCCTCTCTTTCCTTTATCCCAGTATAAAGAGATGACTGCAACCCCTCTCCTTTATCCCAGTATAAAGAGATGACTGCTCCTCTGTCTTTTATCCCAGTATAAAGAGATGACTGCTCCTCTATCCTTTATCCCAGTATAAAGAGATGACTGCTCCTCTATCCTTTCTCCCAGTATAAAGAGATGACTGTTCCTCTCTCTCTCCTTTATCCCAGTACAAAGAGGTGACTGCTCCTCTCTCTACTTTATCAAAGTATAAAGAGGTGACTGCACCCACTCTCCTTTATCCCAGTGTAAAGAGATGACTGCTCCTCTCTCTCCTTTATCCCAGTATAAAGACATGACTGTTCCTCTCTCTCTCCTTTATCCCAGTATAAAGAGATGACTGCTCCCCACTCCTTTATCCCAGTATAAAGAGATGACTGCTCCCCTCTCCTTTATCCCAGTATAAAGAGGTGACTGCTCCCCTCTCTCCTTTATCCCAGTATAAAGAGATGACTGCTCCCCTCTCCTTTATCCCAGTATAAAGAGATGACTGCTCCTCTCTCTCCTTTATCCCAGGATAAAGAGATGACTGCACCCCCTCTCCTTTATCCCAGTATAAAGAGATGACTGCTCCTCTCTCTCCTTTATCCCAGTATAAAGAGGTGACTGCTCCTCTCTCTCCTTTATCCCAGTATAAAGAGATGACTGCTCTCCCCTCTCCTTTATCCCAGTATAAAGAGATGACTGATCCTCTCTCTCCTTTATCCCAATATAAAGAGGTGACTGCTCCTCTCTCTCCTTTATCCCAGTACAAAGAGGTGACTGCTCATCTCTCTCCTTTATCCCAGTACAAAGAGGTGACTGCTCCTCTCTCTCCTTTATCCCAGTATAAAGAGGTGACTGCTCCTCTCTCTCCTTTATCCCGGGATAAAGAGATGACTGCTCCTCTCTCTCCTTTATCCCGGGATAAAGAGATGACTGCTCCCCCCTCTCCTTTATCCCAGTATAAAGAGTTGACTGCTCCCCTCTCCTTTATGCCAGTACAAAGAGATGACTGCTCCTCTCTCTCCTTTATCCCAGTATAAAGAGAAGACTGCTCCTCTCTCTCCTTTATCCCAGTATAAAGAGAAGACTGCTGCTCTCTCTCCTTTATCCCAGTACAAAGATATGACTGCTCCTCTCTCTCCTTTATCCCAGTATAAAGAGATGACTGCAACCCCTCTCATTTATCCCAGTATAAAGAGATGACTGCTCCTCTGTCTTTTATCCCAGTATAAAGAGATGACTGCTCCTCTATCCTTTATCCCAGTATAAAGAGATGACTGCTCCTCTATCCTTTCTCCCAGTCTAAAGAGATGACTGTTCCTCTCTCTCTCCTTTATCCCAGTACAAAGAGGTGACTGCTCCTCTCTCTACTTTATCAAAGTATAAAGAGGTGACTACTCCTCTCTCTCCTTTATCCCAGTATAAAGAGATGACTGCTCCTCTCTCTCCTTTATCCCAGGATAAAGAGATGACTGCACCCCCTCTCCTTTATCCCAGTATAAAGAGATGACTGCTCCTCTCTCTCCTTTATCCCAGTATAAAGAGGTGACTGCTCCTCTCTCTCCTTTATCCCAATATAAAGATATGACTGCTCCTCTCTCTCCTTTATGCCAGTATAAAGAGATGACTGCTCCTCTCTCTCCTTTATCCCAGTATAAAGAGACGACTGCTTCACTCTCTCCTTTATCCCAGTATAAAGAGATGACTGATCCTCTCTCTCCTTTATCCCAGTATAAAGGTGACTGCTCCTCTCTCTCCTTTATCCCAGTATAAAGAGATGACTGCTCCTCTCTCCTTTATCCCAGTATAAAGAGATGACTGCACCCTCCTCTCATTTATCCCAGTAGAAAGAGATGACTGCACCCCCTCTCCTTTATCCCAGTTAAAGAGACTACTGCTCCTCTATCCTTTATCCCAGTATAAAGAGGTGACTGCTCCTCTCTCTCCTTTATCAAAGTATAAAGAGGTGACTGCTCCTCTCTCTCCTTTATCCCAGTACAAAGAGGTGACTGCTCCTCTCTCTCCTTTATCCCAGTACAAAGAGGTGGCTGCTCCTCTCTCTCCTTTATCCCAGTATAAAGAGGTGACTGCTCCTCTCTCTCCTTTATCCCAGTATAAAGAGATGACTGCTCCCCTCTCCTTTATCCCAGTATGAAGAGGTGACTGCTCCCCTCTCTCCTTTATCCCAGTATAAAGAGATGACTGCTCCCCTCTCCTTTATCCCAGTATAAAGAGATGACTGCTCCTCTCTCTCCTTTATCCCGGGATAAAGAGATGACTGCACCCACTCTCCTTTATCCCAGTATAAAGAGACGACTGCTTCACTCTCTCCTTTATCCCAGTATAAAGAGATGACTGCTCCTCTCTCTCCTTTATCCCAGTATAAAGAGGTGACTGCTCCTCTCTCTCCTTTATCCCAGTATATAGAGATGACTGCTCCCCCCTCTCCTTTATCCCAGTATAAAGAGTTGACTGCTCCCCTCTCCTTTATGCCAGTACAAAGAGATGACTGCTCCTCTCTCTCCTTTATCCCAGTATAAAGGTGATTGCTCCTCTCTCTCCTTTATCCCAGTATAAAGAGATGACTGCAACCCCTCTCATTTATCCCAGTATAAAGAGATGACTGCTCCTCTGTCTTTTATCCCAGTATAAAGAGATGACTGCTCCTCTATCCTTTATCCCAGTATAAAGAGATGACTGCTCCTCTATCCTTTCTCCCAGTCTAAAGAGATGACTGTCCTCTCTCTCTCCTTTATCCCAGCACAAAGAGGTGACTGCTCCTCTCTCTACTTTATCAAAGTATAAAGAGGTGACTGCTCCTCTCTCTCCTTTATCCCAGTATAAAGAGATGACTGCTCCTCTCTCTCCTTTATCCCAGGATAAAGCGATGACTGCACCCCCTCTCCTTTATCCCAGTATAAAGAGATGACTGCTCCTCTCTCTCCTTTATCCCAGTATAAAGAGGTGACTGCTCCTCTCTCTCCTTTATCCCAGTATAAAGAGATGACTGCTCCCCCCTCTCCTTTATCCCAATATAAAGATATGACTGCTCCTCTCTCTCCTTTATGCCAGTATAAAGAGATGACTGCTCCTCTCTCTCCTTTATCCCAGTATAAAGAGACGACTGCTTCACTCTCTCCTTTATCCCAGTATAAAGAGATGACTGATCCTCTCTCTCCTTTATCCCAGTATAAAGGTGACTGCTCCTCTCTCTCCTTTATCCCAGTATAAAGAGATGACTGCTCCTCTCTCCTTTATCCCAGTATAAAGAGATGACTGCACCCTCCTCTCATTTATCCCAGTAGAAAGAGATGACTGCACCCCCTCTCCTTTATCCCAGTTAAAGAGACTACTGCTCCTCTATCCTTTATCCCAGTATAAAGAGGTGACTGCTCCTCTCTCTCCTTTATCAAAGTATAAAGAGGTGACTGCTCCTCTCTCTCCTTTATCCCAGTACAAAGAGGTGGCTGCTCCTCTCTCTCCTTTATCCCAGTACAAAGAGGTGGCTGCTCCTCTCTCTCCTTTATCCCAGTATAAAGAGGTGACTGCTCCTCTCTCTCCTTTATCCCAGTATATAGAGATGACTGCTCCCCCCTCTCCTTTATCCCAGTATAAAGAGTTGACTGCTCCCCTCTCCTTTATGCCAGTACAAAGAGATGACTGCTCCTCTCTCTCCTTTATCCCAGTATAAAGAGAAGACTGCTCCTCTCTCTCCTTTATCCCAGTATAAAGAGAAGACTGCTGCTCTCTCTCCTTTATCCCAGTACAAAGATATGACTGCTCCCCTCTCTCCTTTATCCCAGTATGAAGAGGTAACTGCTCCTCTCTCTCCTTTATCCCAGTATAAAGGTGATTGCTCCTCTCTCTCCTTTATCCCAGTATAAAGAGATGACTGCAACCCCTCTCATTTATCCCAGTATAAAGAGATGACTGCTCCTCTGTCTTTTATCCCAGTATAAAGAGATGACTGCTCCTCTATCCTTTATCCCAGTATAAAGAGATGACTGCTCCTCTATCCTTTCTCCCAGTCTAAAGAGATGACTGTTCCTCTCTCTCTCCTTTATCCCAGTACAAAGAGGTGACTGCTCCTCTCTCTACTTTATCAAAGTATAAAGAGGTGACTGCTCCTCTCTCTCCTTTATCCCAGTATAAAGAGATGACTGCTCCTCTCTCTCCTTTATCCCAGAATAAAGAGATGACTGCACCCCCTCTCCTTTATCCCAGTATAAAGAGATGACTGCTCCTCTCTCTCCTTTATCCCAGTATAAAGAGGTGACTGCTCCTCTCTCTCCTTTATCCCAGTATAAAGAGATGACTGCTCCCCCCTCTCCTTTATCCCAATATAAAGAGATGACTGCTCCTCTCTCTCCTTTATGCCAGTATAAAGAGATGACTGCTCCTCTCTCTCCTTTATCCCAGTATAAAGAGATGACTGCTCCCCTCTCCTTTATCCCAGTATAAAGAGGTGACTGCTCCCCTCTCTCCTTTATCCCAGTATAAAGAGATGACTGCTCCCCTCTCCTTTATCCCAGTATAAAGAGGTAACTGCTCCTCTCTCTCCTTTATCCCAGTATAAAGGTGATTGCTCCTCTCTCTCCTTTATCCCAGTATAAAGAGATGACTGCTCCTCTCTTTCCTTTATCCCAGTATAAAGAGATGACTGCAACCCCTCTCCTTTATCCCAGTATAAAGAGATGACTGCTCCTCTGTCTTTTATCCCAGTATAAAGAGATGACTGCTCCTCTATCCTTTATCCCAGTATAAAGAGATGACTGCTCCTCTATCCTTTCTCCCAGTATAAAGAGATGACTGTTCCTCTCTCTCTCCTTTATCCCAGTACAAAGAGGTGACTGCTCCTCTCTCTACTTTATCAAAGTATAAAGAGGTGACTGCACCCACTCTCCTTTATCCCAGTGTAAAGAGATGACTGCTCCTCTCTCTCCTTTATCCCAGTATAAAGACATGACTGTTCCTCTCTCTCTCCTTTATCCCAGTATAAAGATATGACTGCTCCCCACTCCTTTATCCCAGTATAAAGAGGTGACTGCTCCTCTCTCTCCTTTATCCCAGTATAAAGAGATGACTGCTCCCCTCTCCTTTATCCCAGTATAAAGAGGTGACTGCTCCCCTCTCTCCTTTATCCCAGTATAAAGAGATGACTGCTCCCCTCTCCTTTATCCCAGTATAAAGAGATGACTGCTCCTCTCTCTCCTTTATCCCAGGATAAAGAGATGACTGCACCCCTCTCCTTTATCCCAGTATAAAGAGATGACTGCTCCTCTCTCTCCTTTATCCCAGTATAAAGAGGTGACTGCTCCTCTCTCCTTTATCCCAGTATAAAGAGATGACTGCTCTCCCTCTCTTTATCCCAGTATAAAGAGATGACTGATCCTCTCTCTCCTTTATCCCAATATAAAGAGGTGACTGCTCCTCTCTCTCCTTTATCCCAGTACAAAGAGGTGACTGCTCATCTCTCTCCTTTATCCCAGTACAAAGAGGTGACTGCTCCTCTCTCTCCTTTATCCCAGTATAAAGAGGTGACTGCTCCTCTCTCTCCTTTATCAAAGTATAAAGAGGTGACTGCTCCTCTCTCTCCTTTATCCCAGTATAAAGAGATGACTGCTCCCCACTCCTTTATCCCAGTATAAAGAGGTGACTGCTCCCCTCTTCTTTATCCCAGTATAAAGAGGTGACTGCTCCTCTCTCTCCTTTATCCCAGTATAAAGGTGACTGCTCCTCTCTCTCCTTTATCCCAGTATAAAGAGATGACTGCTCCTCTCTCTCCTTTATCCCAGTATAAAGAGATGACTGCACCCCCTCTCCTTTATCCCAGTTAAAGAGACTACTGCTCCTCTATCCTTTATCCCAGTATAAAGAGGTGACTGCTCCTCTCTCTCCTTTATCAAAGTATAAAGAGGTGACTGCTCCTCTCTCTCCTTTATCCCAGTATAAAGAGGTGACTGCTCCTCTCTCTCCTTTATCCCAGTATAAAGAGATGACTGCTCCCCTCTCCTTTATCCCAGTATGAAGAGGTGACTGCTCCCCTCTCTCCTTTATCCCAGTATAAAGAGATGACTGCTCCTACCTCTCCTTTATCCCAGTATAAAGAGATGACTGCTCCTCTCTCCTTTATCCCGGGATAAAGAGATGACTGCACCCACTCTCCTTTATCCCAGTATAAAGAGACGACTGCTTCACTCTCTCCTTTATCCCAGTATAAAGAGATGACTGCTCCTCTCTCTCCTTTATCCCAGTATAAAGGTGACTGCTCCTCTCTCTCCTTTATCCCAGTATAAAGAGATGACTGCTCCTCTCTCCTTTATCCCAGTATAAAGAGATGACTGCACCCTCCTCTCATTTATCCCAGTAGAAAGAGATGACTGCACCCCCTCTCCTTTATCCCAGTTAAAGAGACTACTGCTCCTCTATCCTTTATCCCAGTATAAAGAGGTGACTGCTCCTCTCTCTCCTTTATCAAAGTATAAAGAGGTGACTGCTCCTCTCTCTCCTTTATCCCAGTACAAAGAGGTGACTGCTCCTCTCTCTCCTTTATCCCAGTACAAAGAGGTGGCTGCTCCTCTCTCTCCTTTATCCCAGTATAAAGAGATGACTGCTCCCCTCTCCTTTATCCCAGTATGAAGAGGTGACTGCTCCCCTCTCTCCTTTATCCCAGTATATAGAGATGACTGCTCCCCCCTCTCCTTTATCCCAGTATAAAGAGTTGACTGCTCCCCTCTCCTTTATGCCAGTACAAAGAGATGACTGCTCCTCTCTCTCCTTTATCCCAGTATAAAGAGATGACTGCTCCTCTCTCTCTTTATCCCAGTATAAAGAGGTGACTGCTCCTCTCTCCTTTATCCCAGTATAAAGAGATGACTGCTCCTCTCTCTCCTTTATCCCAGTACAAAGAGGTGACTGCTCCTCTCTCTCCTTTATCCCAGTATAAAGAGATGACTGCTCCTCTCTCCTTTATCCCAGTATAAAGAGATGACTGCTCCCCTCTCCTTTATCCCAGTATGAAGAGGTGACTGCTCCCCTCTCTCCTTTATCCCAGTATAAAGAGATGACTGCTCCCCTCTCCTTTATGCCAGTACAAAGAGATGACTGCTCCTCTCTCTCCTTTATCCCAGTATAAAGAGAAGACTGCTCCTCTCTCTCCTTTATCCCAGTATAAAGAGAAGACTGCTGCTCTCTCTCCTTTATCCCAGTACAAAGATATGACTGCTCCCCTCTCTCCTTTATCCCAGTATGAAGAGGTAACTGCTCCTCTCTCTCCTTTATCCCAGTATAAAGGTGATTGCTCCTCTCTCTCCTTTATCCCAGTATAAAGATATGACTGCAACCCCTCTCATTTATCCCAGTATAAAGAGATGACTGCTCCTCTGTCTTTTATCCCAGTATAAAGAGATGACTGCTCCTCTATCCTTTATCCCAGTATAAAGAGATGACTGCTCCTCTATCCTTTCTCCCAGTCTAAAGAGATGACTGTTCCTCTCTCTCTCCTTTATCCCAGTACAAAGAGGTGACTGCTCCTCTCTCTACTTTATCAAAGTATAAAGAGGTGACTGCTCCTCTCTCCTTTATCCCAGTATAAAGAGATGACTGCTCCTCTCTCTCCTTTATCCCAGAATAAAGAGATGACTGCACCCCCTCTCCTTTATCCCAGTATAAAGAGATGACTGCTCCTCTCTATCCTTTATCCCAGTATAAAGAGGTGACTGCTCCTCTCTCTCCTTTATGCCAGTATAAAGAGATGACTGCTCCTCTCTCTCCTTTATCCCAGTATAAAGAGACGACTGCTTCACTCTCTCCTTTATCCCAGTATAAAGAGATGACTGATCCTCTCTCTCCTTTATCCCAGTATAAAGGTGACTGCTCCTCTCTCTCCTTTATCCCAGTATAAAGGTGACTGCTCCTCTCTCTCCTTTATCCCAGTATAAAGAGATGACTGCACCCTCCTCTCATTTATCCCAGTAGAAAGAGATGACTGCACCCCCTCTCCTTTATCCCAGTTAAAGAGACTACTGCTCCTCTATCCTTTATCCCAGTATAAAGAGGTGACTGCTCCTCTCTCTCCTTTATCAAAGTATAAAGAGGTGACTGCTCCTCTCTCTCCTTTATCCCAGTACAAAGAGGTGACTGCTCCTCTCTCTCCTTTATCCCAGTACAAAGAGGTGGCTGCTCCTCTCTCTCCTTTATCCCAGTATAAAGAGGTGACTGCTCCTCTCTCTCCTTTATCCCAGTATAAAGAGATGACTGCTCCCCTCTCCTTTATCCCAGTATGAAGAGGTGACTGCTCCCCTCTCTCCTTTATCCCAGTATAAAGAGATGACTGCTCCCCTCTCCTTTATCCCAGTATAAAGAGATGACTGCTCCTCTCTCTCCTTTATCCCGGGATAAAGAGATGACTGCACCCACTCTCCTTTATCCCAGTATAAAGAGACGACTGCTTCACTCTCTCCTTTATCCCAGTATAAAGAGATGACTGCTCCTCTCTCTCCTTTATCCCAGTATAAAGAGGTGACTGCTCCTCTCTCTCCTTTATCCCAGTATATAGAGATGACTGCTCCCCCCTCTCCTTTATCCCAGTATAAAGAGTTGACTGCTCCCCTCTCCTTTATGCCAGTACAAAGAGATGACTGCTCCTCTCTCTCCTTTATCCCAGTATAAAGGTGATTGCTCCTCTCTCTCCTTTATCCCAGTATAAAGAGATGACTGCAACCCCTCTCATTTATCCCAGTATAAAGAGATGACTGCTCCTCTGTCTTTTATCCCAGTATAAAGAGATGACTGCTCCTCTATCCTTTATCCCAGTATAAAGAGATGACTGCTCCTCTATCCTTTCTCCCAGTCTAAAGAGATGACTGTTCCTCTCTCTCTCCTTTATCCCAGTACAAAGAGGTGACTGCTCCTCTCTCTCCTTTATCCCAGTATAAAGAGATGACTGCTCCTCTCTCTCCTTTATCCCAGTCTAAAGAGATGACTACTCCCCTCTCTCCTTTATCAAGTATAAAGAGATGACTGCACCCTCCTCTCCTTTATCCCAGTATAAAGAGATGACTGCTCCTCTCTCCTTTATCCCAGTATAAAGAGATGACTGCACCCTCCTCTCCTTTATCCCAGTATAAAGAGATGACTGCACCCCCTCTCCTTTATCCCAGTATAAAGAGATGACTGCTCCTCTCTCCTTTATCCCAGTATAAAGATATGACTGCACCGTCCTCTCCTTTATCCCAGTATAAAGAGGTGACTGCTCCTCTCTCTCCTTTATCCCAGTATAAAGAGACAACTGCTCCCCTCTCCTTTATCCCAGTAAAAAGAGATGACTGCCCCTCTCTCCTTTATCCCAGTACAAAGAGATGACTCGTCCTCTCTCTCCTTTATCCCGGTACAAAGACGTGACTGCTCCTCTCTCTGCTTTATCCCAGTACAAAGAGGTGACTGCTGCTCTCTCTCCTTTATCCCAGTGTAAAGAGATGACTGCTCCTCTCTCTCCTTTATCCCGGGATAAAGAGATGACTGCACCCACTCTCCTTTATCCCAGTATAAAGAGATGACTGCTTCACTCTCTCCTTTATCCCAGTATAAAGAGATGACTGCTCCTCTCTCTTCTTTATCCCAGTATAAAGTGGTGACTGCTCCTCTCTCTCCTTTATCCCAGTATATAGAGATGACTGCTCCCCCCTCTCCTTTATCCCAGTATAAAGAGTTGACTGCTCCCCTCTCCTTTATGCCAGTATAAAGAGATGACTGCTCCTCTCTCTCCTTTATCCCAGTACAAAGAGATGACTGCTCCTCTCTCTCCTTTATCCCAGTATAAAGAGAAGACTGCTCCTCTCTCTCCTTTATCCCAGTATAAAGAGAAGACTGCTGCTCTCTCTCCTTTATCCCAGTACAAAGATATGACTGCTCCCCTCTCTCCTTTATCCCAGTATAAAGAGGTAACTGCTCCTCTCTCTCCTTTATCCCAGTATAAAGGTGATTGCTCCTCTCTCTCCTTTATCCCAGTATAAAGAGATGACTGCTCCTCTCTTTCCTTTATCCCAGTATAAAGAGATGACTGCAACCCCTCTCCTTTATCCCAGTATAAAGAGATGACTGCTCCTCTGTCTTTTATCCCAGTATAAAGAGATGACTGCTCCTCTATCCTTTATCCCAGTATAAAGAGATGACTGCTCCTCTATCCTTTCTCCCAGTATAAAGAGATGACTGTTCCTCTCTCTCTCCTTTATCCCAGTACAAAGAGGTGACTGCTCCTCTCTCTACTTTATCAAAGTATAAAGAGGTGACTGCACCCACTCTCCTTTATCCCAGTGTAAAGAGATGACTGCTCCTCTCTCTCCTTTATCCCAGTATAAAGACATGACTGTTCCTCTCTCTCTCCTTTATCCCAGTATAAAGAGATGACTGCTCCCCACTCCTTTATCCCAGTATAAAGAGGTGACTGCTCCTCTCTCTCCTTTATCCCAGTATAAAGAGATGACTGCTCCCCCTCTCCTTTATCCCAGTATAAAGAGGTGACTGCTCCCCTCTCTCCTTTATCCCAGTATAAAGAGATGACTGCTCCCCTCTCCTTTATCCCAGTATAAAGAGATGACTGCTCCTCTCTCTCCTTTATCCCAGGATAAAGAGATGACTGCACCCCCTCTCCTTTATCCCAGTATAAAGAGATGACTGCTCCTCTCTCTCCTTTATACCAGTATAAAGAGGTGACTGCTCCTCTCTCTCCTTTATCCCAGTATAAAGAGATGACTGCTCTCCCCTCTCCTTTATCCCAGTATAAAGAGATGACTGATCCTCTCTCTCCTTTATCCCAATATAAAGAGGTGACTGCTCCTCTCTCTCCTTTATCCCAGTACAAAGAGGTGACTGCTCCTCTCTCTCCTTTATCCCAGTACAAAGAGGTGACTGCTCCTCTCTCTCCTTTATCCCAGTATAAAGAGGTGACTGCTCCTATCTCTCCTTTATCAAAGTATAAAGAGGTGACTGCTCCTCTCTCTCCTTTATCCCAGTATAAAGAGATGACTGCTCCCCACTCCTTTATCCCAGTATAAAGAGGTGACTGCTCCCCTCTTCTTTATCCCAGTATAAAGAGGTGACTGCTCCTCTCTCTCCTTTATCCCAGTATAAAGGTGACTGCTCCTCTCTCTTCTTTATCCCAGTATAAAGAGATGACTGCTCCTCTCTCTCCTTTATCCCAGTATAAAGAGATGACTGCACCCCCTCTCCTTTATCCCAGTTAAAGAGACTACTGCTCCTCTATCCTTTATCCCAGTATAAAGAGGTGACTGCTCCTCTCTCTCCTTTATCAAAGTATAAAGAGGTGACTGCTCCTCTCTCTCCTTTATCCCAGTACAAAGAGGTGACTGCTCCTCTCTCTTCTTTATCCCAGTATAAAGTGGTGACTGCTCCTCTCTCTCCTTTATCCCAGTATATAGAGATGACTGCTCCCCCCTCTCTTTTATCCCAGTATAAAGAGTTGACTGCTCCCCTCTCCTTTATGCCAGTATAAAGAGATGACTGCTCCTCTCTCTCCTTTATCCCAGTACAAAGAGATGACTGCTCCTCTCTCTCCTTTATCCCAGTATAAAGAGAAGACTGCTCCTCTCTCTCCTTTATCCCAGTATAAAGAGAAGACTGCTGCTCTCTCTCCTTTATCCCAGTACAAAGATATGACTGCTCCCCTCTCTCCTTTATCCCAGTATAAAGAGGTAACTGCTCCTCTCTCTCCTTTATCCCAGTATAAAGGTGATTGCTCCTCTCTCTCCTTTATCCCAGTATAAAGAGATGACTGCTCCTCTTTTCCTTTATCCCAGTATAAAGAGATGACTGCAACCCCTCTCCTTTATCCCAGTATAAAGAGATGACTGCTCCTCTGTCTTTTATCCCAGTATAAAGAGATGACTGCTCCTCTATCCTTTATCCCAGTATAAAGAGATGACTGCTCCTCTATCCTTTCTCCCAGTATAAAGAGATGACTGTTCCTCTCTCTCTCCTTTATCCCAGTACAAAGAGGTGACTGCTCCTCTCTCTACTTTATCAAAGTATAAAGAGGTGACTGCACCCACTCTCCTTTATCCCAGTGTAAAGAGATGACTGCTCCTCTCTCTCCTTTATCCCAGTATAAAGACATGACTGTTCCTCTCTCTCACCTTTATCCCAGTATAAAGAGATGACTGCTCCCCACTCCTTTATCCCAGTATAAAGAGGTGACTGCTCCTCTCTCTCCTTTATCCCAGTATAAAGAGATGACTGCTCCCCTCTCCTTTATCCCAGTATAAAGAGGTGACTGCTCCCCTCTCTCCTTTATCCCAGTATAAAGAGATGACTGCTCCCCTCTCCTTTATCCCAGTATAAAGAGATGACTGCTCCTCTCTCTCCTTTATCCCAGGATAAAGAGATGACTGCACCCCTCTCCTTTATCCCAGTATAAAGAGATGACTGCTCCTCTCTCTCCTTTATACCAGTATAAAGAGGTGACTGCTCCTCTCTCTCCTTTATCCCAGTATAAAGAGATGACTGCTCTCCCCTCTCCTTTATCCCAGTATAAAGAGATGACTGATCCTCTCTCTCCTTTATCCCAATATAAAGAGGTGACTGCTCCTCTCTCTCCTTTATCCCAGTACAAAGAGGTGACTGCTCCTCTCTCTCCTTTATCCCAGTACAAAGAGGTGACTGCTCCTCTCTCTCCTTTATCCCAGTATAAAGAGGTGACTGCTCCTATCTCTCCTTTATCAAAGTATAAAGAGGTGACTGCTCCTCTCTCTCCTTTATCCCAGTATAAAGAGATGACTGCTCCCCACTCCTTTATCCCAGTATAAAGAGGTGACTGCTTTTCTTTATCCCAGTATAAAGAGGTGACTGCTCCTCTCTCTCCTTTATCCCAGTATAAAGGTGACTGCTCCTCTCTCTTCTTTATCCCAGTATAAAGAGATGACTGCTCCTCTCTCTCCTTTATCCCAGTATAAAGAGATGACTGCACCCCCTCTCCTTTATCCCAGTTAAAGAGACTACTGCTCCTCTATCCTTTATCCCAGTATAAAGAGGTGACTGCTCCTCTCTCTCCTTTATCAAAGTATAAAGAGGTGACTGCTCCTCTCTCTCCTTTATCCCAGTACAAAGAGGTGACTGCTCCTCTCTCTCCTTTATCCCAGTACAAAGAGGTGGCTGCTCCTCTCTCTCCTTTATCCCAGTATAAAGAGGTGACTGCTCCTCTCTCTCCTTTATCCCAGTATAAAGAGATGACTGCTCCCCTCTCCTTTATCCCAGTATGAAGAGGTGACTGCTCCCCTCTCTCCTTTATCCCAGTATAAAGAGATGACTGCTCCTACCTCTCCTTTATCCCAGTATAAAGAGATGACTGCTCCTCTCTCTCCTTTATCCCGGGATAAAGAGATGACTGAACCCACTCTCCTTTATCCCAGTATAAAGAGATGACTGCTTCACTCTCTCTTTTTATCCCAGTATAAAGAGATGACTGCTCCTCTCTCTCCTTTATCCCAGTATAAAGGTGACTGCTCCTCTCTCTCCTTTATCCCAGTATAAAGAGATGACTGCTCCTCTCTCCTTTATCCCAGTATAAAGAGATGACTGCACCCTCCTCTCATTTATCCCAGTAGAAAGAGATGACTGCACCCCCTCTCCTTTATCCCAGTTAAAGAGACTACTGCTCCTCTATCCTTTATCCCAGTATAAAGAGGTGACTGCTCCTCTCTCTCCTTTATCAAAGTATAAAGAGGTGACTGCTCCTCTCTCTCCTTTATCCCAGTACAAAGAGGTGACTGCTCCTCTCTCTCCTTTATCCCAGTACAAAGAGGTGGCTGCTCCTCTCTCTCCTTTATCCCAGTATAAAGAGGTGACTGCTCCTCTCTCTCCTTTATCCCAGTATAAAGAGATGACTGCTCCCCTCCCTTTATCCCAGTATGAAGAGGTGACTGCTCCCCTCCTCCTTTATCCCAGTATAAAGAGATGACTGCTCCCCTCTCCTTTATCCCAGTATAAAGAGATGACTGCTCCTCTCTCTCCTTTATCCCGGGATAAAGAGATGACTGCACCCACTCTCCTTTATCCCAGTATAAAGAGACGACTGCTTCACTCTCTCCTTTATCCCAGTATAAAGAGATGACTGCTCCTCTCTCTCCTTTATCCCGGGATAAAGAGATGACTGCTCCCCCCTCTCCTTTATCCCAGTATAAAGAGTTGACTGCTCCCCTCTCCTTTATGCCAGTACAAAGAGATGACTGCTCCTCTCTCTCCTTTATCCCAGTATAAAGAGAAGACTGCTCCTCTCTCTCCTTTATCCCAGTATAAAGAGAAGACTGCTGCTCTCTCTCCTTTATCCCAGTACAAAGATATGACTGCTCCCCTCTCTCCTTTATCCCAGTATGAAGAGGTAACTGCTCCTCTCTCTCCTTTATCCCAGTATAAAGGTGATTGCTCCTCTCTCTCCTTTATCCCAGTATAAAGAGATGACTGCAACCCCTCTCATTTATCCCAGTATAAAGAGATGACTGCTCCTCTGTCTTTTATCCCAGTATAAAGAGATGACTGCTCCTCTATCCTTTATCCCAGTATAAAGAGATGACTGCTCCTCTATCCTTTCTCCCAGTCTAAAGAGATGACTGTTCCTCTCTCTCTCCTTTATCCCAGTACAAAGAGGTGACTGCTCCTCTCTCTACTTTATCAAAGTATAAAGAGGTGACTACTCCTCTCTCTCCTTTATCCCAGTATAAAGAGATGACTGCTCCTCTCTCTCCTTTATCCCAGGATAAAGAGATGACTGCACCCCCTCTCCTTTATCCCAGTATAAAGAGATGACTGCTCCTCTCTCTCCTTTATCCCAGTATAAAGAGGTGACTGCTCCTCTCTCTCCTTTATCCCAGTATAAAGAGATGACTGCTCCCCCCTCTCCTTTATCCCAATATAAAGATATGACTGCTCCTCTCTCTCCTTTATGCCAGTATAAAGAGATGACTGCTCCTCTCTCTCCTTTATCCCAGTATAAAGAGACGACTGCTTCACTCTCTCCTTTATCCCAGTATAAAGAGATGACTGCTCCCCTCTCCTTTATCCCAGTATGAAGAGGTGACTGCTCCCCTCTCTCCTTTATCCCAGTATAAAGAGATGACTGCTCCTACCTCTCCTTTATCCCAGTATAAAGAGATGACTGCTCCTCTCTCTCCTTTATCCCGGGATAAAGAGATGACTGCACCCACTCTCCTTTATCCCAGTATAAAGAGACGACTGCTTCACTCTCTCCTTTATCCCAGTATAAAGAGATGACTGCTCCTCTCTCTCCTTTATCCCAGTATAAAGGTGACTGCTCCTCTCTCTCCTTTATCCCAGTATAAAGAGATGACTGCTCCTCTCTCCTTTATCCCAGTATAAAGAGATGACTGCACCCTCCTCTCATTTATCCCAGTAGAAAGAGATGACTGCACCCCCTCTCCTTTATCCCAGTTAAAGAGACTACTGCTCCTCTATCCTTTATCCCAGTATAAAGAGGTGACTGCTCCTCTCTCTCCTTTATCAAAGTATAAAGAGGTGACTGCTCCTCTCTCTCCTTTATCCCAGTACAAAGAGGTGACTGCTCCTCTCTCTCCTTTATCCCAGTACAAAGAGGTGGCTGCTCCTCTCTCTCCTTTATCCCAGTATAAAGAGGTGACTGCTCCTCTCTCTCCTTTATCCCAGTATAAAGAGATGATTGCTCCCCTCTCCTTTATCCCAGTATGAAGAGGTGACTGCTCCCCTCTCTCCTTTATCCCAGTATAAAGAGATGACTGCTCCCCTCTCCTTTATCCCAGTATAAAGAGATGACTGCTCCTCTCTCTCCTTTATCCCGGGATAAAGAGATGACTGCACCCACTCTCCTTTATCCCAGTATAAAGAGACGACTGCTTCCTCTCTCCTTTATCCCAGTATAAAGAGATGACTGCTCCTCTCTCTCCTTTATCCCGGGATAAAGAGATGACTGCTCCCCCCTCTCCTTTATCCCAGTATAAAGAGTTGACTGCTCCCCTCTCCTTTATGCCAGTACAAAGAGATGACTGCTCCTCTCTCTTTTATCCCAGTATAAAGAGAAGACTGCTCCTCTCTCCTTTTATCCCAGTATAAAGAGAAGACTGCTGCTCTCTCTCCTTTATCCCAGTACAAAGATATGACTGCTCCCCTCTCTCCTTTATCCCAGTATGAAGAGGTAACTGCTCCTCTCTCTCCTTTATCCCAGTATAAAGGTGATTGCTCCTCTCTCTCCTTTATCCCAGTATAAAGAGATGACTGCAACCCCTCTCATTTATCCCAGTATAAAGAGATGACTGCTCCTCTGTCTTTTATCCCAGTATAAAGAGATGACTGCTCCTCTATCCTTTATCCCAGTATAAAGAGATGACTGCTCCTCTATCCTTTCTCCCAGTCTAAAGAGATGACTGTTCCTCTCTCTCTCCTTTATCCCAGTACAAAGAGGTGACTGCTCCTCTCTCTACTTTATCAAAGTATAAAGAGGTGACTACTCCTCTCTCTCCTTTATCCCAGTATAAAGAGATGACTGCTCCTCTCTCTCCTTTATCCCAGGATAAAGAGATGACTGCACCCCCTCTCCTTTATCCCAGTATAAAGATATGACTGCTCCTCTCTCTCCTTTATGCCAGTATAAAGAGATGACTGCTCCTCTCTCTCCTTTATCCCAGTATAAAGAGACGACTGCTTCACTCTCTCCTTTATCCCAGTATAAAGAGATGACTGATCCTCTCTCTCCTTTATCCCAGTATAAAGGTGACTGCTCCTCTCTCTCCTTTATCCCAGTATAAAGAGTTGACTGCTCCTCTCTCCTTTATCCCAGTATAAAGAGATGACTGCACCCTCCTCTCATTTATCCCAGTAGAAAGAGATGACTGCACCCCCTCTCCTTTATCCCAGTTAAAGAGACTACTGCTCCTCTATCCTTTATCCCAGTATAAAGAGGTGACTGCTCCTCTCTCTCCTTTATCAAAGTATAAAGAGGTGACTGCTCCTCTCTCTCCTTTATCCCAGTACAAAGAGGTGACTGCTCCTCTCTCTCCTTTATCCCAGTACAAAGAGGTGGCTGCTCCTCTCTCTCCTTATCCCAGTATAAAGAGGTGACTGCTCCTCTCTCTCCTTTATCCCAGTATAAAGAGATGACTGCTCCCCTCTCCTTTATCCCAGTATGAAGAGGTGACTGCTCCCCTCTCTCCTTTATCCCAGTATAAAGAGATGACTGCTCCCCTCTCCTTTATCCCAGTATAAAGAGATGACTGCTCCTCTCTCTCCTTTATCCCGGGATAAAGAGATGACTGCACCCACTCTCCTTTATCCCAGTATAAAGAGACGACTGCTTCACTCTCTCCTTTATCCCAGTATAAAGAGATGACTGCTCCTCTCTCTCCTTTATCCCAGTATAAAGAGGTGACTGCTCCTCTCTCTCCTTTATCCCAGTATATAGAGATGACTGCTCCCCCCTCTCCTTTATCCCAGTATAAAGAGTTGACTGCTCCCCTCTCCTTTATGCCAGTACAAAGAGATGACTGCTCCTCTCTCTCCTTTATCCCAGTATAAAGGTGATTGCTCCTCTCTCTCCTTTATCCCAGTATAAAGAGATGACTGCAACCCCTCTCATTTATCCCAGTATAAAGAGATGACTGCTCCTCTGTCTTTTATCCCAGTATAAAGAGATGACTGCTCCTCTATCCTTTATCCCAGTATAAAGAGATGACTGCTCCTCTATCCTTTCTCCCAGTCTAAAGAGATGACTGTCCTCTCTCTCTCCTTTATCCCAGCACAAAGAGGTGACTGCTCCTCTCTCTACTTTATCAAAGTATAAAGAGGTGACTGCTCCTCTCTCTCCTTTATCCCAGTATAAAGAGATGACTGCTCCTCTCTCTCCTTTATCCCAGGATAAAGAGATGACTGCACCCCCTCTCCTTTATCCCAGTATAAAGAGATGACTGCTCCTCTCTCTCCTTTATCCCAGTATAAAGAGGTGACTGCTCCTCTCTCTCCTTTATCCCAGTATAAAGAGATGACTGCTCCCCCCTCTCCTTTATCCCAATATAAAGATATGACTGCTCCTCTCTCTCCTTTATGCCAGTATAAAGAGATGACTGCTCCTCTCTCTCCTTTATCCCAGTATAAAGAGACGACTGCTTCACTCTCTCCTTTATCCCAGTATAAAGAGATGACTGATCCTCTCTCTCCTTTATCCCAGTATAAAGGTGACTGCTCCTCTCTCTCCTTTATCCCAGTATAAAGAGATGACTGCTCCTCTCTCCTATATCCCAGTATAAAGAGATGACTGCACCCTCCTCTCATTTATCCCAGTAGAAAGAGATGACTGCACCCCCTCTCCTTTATCCCAGTTAAAGAGACTACTGCTCCTCTATCCTTTATCCCAGTATAAAGAGGTGACTGCTCCTCTCTCTCCTTTATCAAAGTATAAAGAGGTGACTGCTCCTCTCTCTCCTTTATCCCAGTACAAAGAGGTGACTGCTCCTCTCTCTCCTTTATCCCAGTACAAAGAGGTGGCTGCTCCTCTCTCTCCTTTATCCCAGTATAAAGAGGTGACTGCTCCTCTCTCTCCTTTATCCCAGTATAAAGAGATGACTGCTCCCCTCTCCTTTATCCCAGTATGAAGAGGTGACTGCTCCCCTCTCTCCTTTATCCCAGTATAAAGAGATGACTGCTCCCCTCTCCTTTATCCCAGTATAAAGAGATGACTGCTCCTCTCTCTCCTTTATCCCGGGATAAAGAGATGACTGCACCCACTCTCCTTTATCCCAGTATAAAGAGACGACTGCTTCACTCTCTCCTTTATCCCAGTATAAAGAGATGACTGCTCCTCTCTCTCCTTTATCCCAGTATAAAGAGGTGACTGCTCCTCTCTCTCCTTTATCCCAGTATATAGAGATGACTGCTCCCCCCTCTCCTTTATTCCAGTATAAAGAGTTGACTGCTCCCCTCTCCTTTATGCCAGTACAAAGAGATGACTGCTCCTCTCTCTCCTTTATCCCAGTATAAAGGTGATTGCTCCTCTCTCTCCTTTATCCCAGTATAAAGAGATGACTGCAACCCCTCTCATTTATCCCAGTATAAAGAGATGACTGCTCCTCTGTCTTTTATCCCAGTATAAAGAGATGACTGCTCCTCTATCCTTTATCCCAGTATAAAGAGATGACTGCTCCTCTATCCTTTCTCCCAGTCTAAAGAGATGACTGTTCCTCTCTCTCTCCTTTATCCCAGTACAAAGAGGTGACTGCTCCTCTCTCTACTTTATCAAAGTATAAAGAGGTGACTGCTCCTCTCTCTCCTTTATCCCAGTATAAAGAGATGACTGCTCCTCTCTCTCCTTTATCCCAGGATAAAGAGATGACTGCACCCCCTCTCCTTTATCCCAGTATAAAGAGATGACTGCTCCTCTCTCTCCTTTATCCCAGTATAAAGAGGTGACTGCTCCTCTCTCTCCTTTATCCCAGTATAAAGAGATGACTGCTCCCCCCTCCCCTTTATCCCAATATAAAGATATGACTGCTCCTCTCTCTCCTTTATGCCAGTATAAAGAGATGACTGCTCCTCTCTCTCCTTTATCCCAGTATAAAGAGATGACTGCTCCTCTCTTCTTTATCCCAGTATAAAGAGATGACTGATCCTCTCTGTCCTTTATCCCAATATAAAGAGGTGACTGCTCCTCTCTCTCCTTTATCCCAGTACCAATAGGTGACTGCTCCTCTCTCTCCTTTATCCCAGTATAAAGAGGTGACTGCTCCTCTCTCTCCTTTATCAAAGTATAAAGAGGTGACTGCTCCTCTCTCTCCTTTATCCCAGTATAAAGAGATGACTGCTCCTCTCTCCTTTATCCCAGTATAAATAGATGACTCCTCCCCACTCCTTTATCCCAGTATAAAGAGGTGACTGCTCCCCTCTCCTTTATCCCAGGATAAAGAGGTGACTGCTCCTCTCTCTCCTTTATCCCAGTATAAAGGTGACTGCTCCTCTCTCTCCTTTATCCCAGTATAAAGAGATGACTGCTCCTCTCTCTCCTTTATCCCAGTATAAAGAGATGACTGCTCCCCTCTCCTTTATCCCAGTATAAAGAGGTGACTGCTCCCCTCTCTCCTTCATCCCAGTATAAAGAGATGACTGCTCCTCTCTCTCCTTTATCCCAGTATAAAGAGGTGACTGCTCCTCTCTCTCCTTTATCCCAGTATAAAGAGATGACTGCTCCCCCCTCTCCTTTATCCCAGTATAAAGATATGACTGCTCCTCTCTCTCCTTTATGCCAGTATAAAGAGATGACTGCTCCTCTCTCTCCTTTATCCCAGTATAAAGAGATGACTGCTCCTCTCTCCTTTATCCCAGTATAAAGAGATGACTGATCCTCTCTCTCCTTTATCCCAATATAAAGAGGTGACTGCTCCTCTCTCTCCTTTATCCCAGTACAAAGAGGTGACTGCTCCTCTCTCTCCTTTATCCCAGTAAAAGAGGTGACTGCTCCTCTCTCTCCTTTATCCCAGTATAAAGAGGTGACTGCTCCTCTCTCTCCTTTATCAAAGTATAAAGAGGACTGCTGCTCTCTCTCCTTTATGCCAGTATAAAGAGATGACTGCTCCTCTCTCTCCTTTATCCCAGTAGAAAGTGATGACTGCTCCTCTCTCCTTTATCCCAGTATAAAGAGATGACTGCTCCTCTCTCTCCTTTATCCCAGTATAAAGAGATGACTGCACCCCCTCTCCTTTATCTCTGTATAAAGAGGTGACTGCTCCCCTCTCTCCTTTATCCCAGTATAAAGAGATGACTGCACCCTCCTCTCCTTTATCCCAGTATAAAGAGGTGACTGTTCCTCTCTCTCCTTTATCCCAGTATAAAGAGGTGACTGCTCCTCTCTCTCCTTTATCCCAGTATAAAGAGATGACTGCTCCTCTCTCCTTTATCCCAGTACAAAGAGATGACTGCTCCTCTCTCTCCTTTATCCCGGTACAAAGACGTGACTGCTCCTCTCTCTGCTTTATCCCAGTACAAAGAGGTGACTGCTGCTCTCTCTCCTTTATCCCAGTATAAAGAGATGACTGCTCCCCTCTCCTTTATCCCAGTATAAAGAGATGACTGTTCCTCTCTCTCCTTTATCCCAGTATAAAGAGATGACTGCTCCTCTCTCTCCTTTATCCCGGTACAAAGACGTGACTGCTCCTCTCTCTGCTTTATCCCAGTACAAAGAGGTGACTGCTGCTCTCTCTCCTTTATCCCAGTATAAAGAGATGACTGCTCCCCTCTCTCCTATATCAAGTATAAAGAGATGACTGCACCCTCCTCTCCTTTATCCCAGTATAAAGAGATGACTGTTCCTCTCTCTCCTTTATCCCAGTATAAAGAGATGACTGCTCCTCTCTCTCCTTTATCCCAGTATAAAGAGATGACTGCACCCCCTCTCCTTTATCCCAGTATAAAGAGATGACTGCTCCTCTCTCTCCTTTATCCCAGTATAAAGAGATGACTGCACCCTCCTCTCCTTTATCCCAGTATAAAGAGGTGACTGCTCCTCTCTCTCCTTTATCCCAGTATAAAGAGACAACTGCTCCCCTCTCCTTTATCCCAGTATAAAGAGATGACTGCTCCTCTCTCCTTTATCCCAGTACAAAGAGATGACTGCTCCTCTCTCTCCTTTATCCCGGTACAAAGACGTGACTGCTCCTCTCTCTGCTTTATCCCAGTACAAAGAGGTGACTGCTGCTCTCTCTCCTTTATCCCAGTATAAAGAGATGACTGTTCCTCTCTCTCCTTAATCCCAGTATAAAGAGATGACTGCTCCCCTCTCCTTTATCCCAGTATAAAGAGGTGACTGCTCCCCTCTCTCCTTTATCCCAGTATAAAGAGATGACTGCTCCTCTCTCTCCTTTATCCCAGGATAAAGAGATGACTGCACCCCCTCTCCTTTATCCCAGTATAAAGAGATGACTGCTCCTCTCTCTCCTTTATCCCAGTATAAAGAGATGACTGATCCTCCGTCTTTTATCCCAGTATAAAGAGATGACTGCTCCTCTATCCTTTATCCCAGTATAAAGAGATGACTGCTCCTCTATCCTTTCTCCCAGTCTAAAGAGATGACTGTTCCTCTCTCTCTCCTTTATCCCAGTACAAAGAGGTGACTGCTCCTCTCTCTACTTTATCCCAGTATAAAGAGATGACTGCACCCCCTCTCCTTTATCCCAGTATAAAGAGATGACTGCTCCTCTCTCTCCTTTATCCCAGTATAAAGAGATGACTGTTCCTCTCTCTCCTTTATCCCAGTATAAAGAGATGACTGCTCCTCTCTCTCCTTTATCCCAGTATAAAGAGGTGACTGCTCCTCTCTCTCCTTTATCCCAGTACAAAGAGGTGACTGCTCCTCTCTCTCCTTTATCCCAGTACAAAGAGGTGACTGCTCCTCTCTCTCCTTTATCCCAGTATAAAGAGGTGACTGCTCCTCTCTCTCCTTTATCAAAGTATAAAGAGGTGACTGCTCCTCTCTCTCCTTTATGCCAGTATAAAGAGATGACTGCTCCTCTCTCTCCTTTATCCCAGTATAAAGAGATGACTGCTCCTCTCTCCTTTATCCCAGTATAAAGAGATGACTGCTCCCCACTCCTTTATCCCAGTATAAAGAGGTGACTGCTCCCCTCTCCTTTATCCCAGTATAAAGAGGTGACTGCTCCTCTCTCTCCTTTATCCCAGTATAAAGGTGACTGCTCCTCTCTCTCCTTTATCCCAGTATAAAGAGATGACTGCTCCTCTCTCTCCTTTATCCCAGTAAAAAGAGATGACTGCTCCTCTCTCCTTTATCCCAGTATAAAGAGATGACTGTGCCCCCTCTCCTTTATCCCAGTATAAAGAGGTGACTGCTCCTCTCTCTCCTTTATCAAAGTATAAAGAGGTGACTGCTCCTCTCTCTCCTTTATCCCAGTATAAAGAGATGACTGCTCCCCACTCCTTTATCCTAGTATAAAGAGGTGACTGCTCCTCTCTCTCCTTTATCCCAGAATAAAGAGATGACTGCTCCCCTCTCCTTTATCTCAGTATAAAGAGGTGACTGCTCCCCTCTCTCCTTTATCCCAGTATAAAGAGATGACTGCTCCCCTCTCTCCTATATCAAGTATAAAGAGATGACTGCACCCTCCTCTCCTTTATCCCAGTATAAAGAGATGACTGTTCCTCTCTCTCCTTTATCCCAGTATAAAGAGACTACTGCTCCTCTATCCTTTATCCCAGTATAAAGAGGTGACTGCTCCTCTCTCTCCTTTATCCCAGTATAAAGAGACAACTGCTCCCCTCTCCTTTATCCCAGTATAAAGAGATGACTGCTCCTCTCTCCTTTATCCCAGTACAAAGAGATGACTGCTCCTCTCTCTCCTTTATCCCGGTATAAAGAGACTACTGCTCCTCTATCCTTTATCCCAGTATAAAGAGGTGACTGCTCCTCTCTCTCCTTTATCAAAGTATAAAGAGGTGACTGCTCCTCTCTCTCCTTTATCCCAGTATAAAGAGATGACTGCTCCCCTCTCCTTTATCTCAGTATAAAGAGGTGACTGCTCCCCTCTCTCCTTTATCCCAGTATAAAGAGATGACTGCTCCCCTCTCCTTTATCCCAGTATAAAGAGATGACTGTTCCTCTCTCTCCTTTATCCCAGTATAAAGAGATGACTGTTCCTCTCTCTCCTTTATCCCAGTATAAAGAGATGACTGCTCCTCTCTCTCCTTTATCCCAGTATAAAGAGATGACTGCACCCCCTCTCCTTTATCCCAGTATAAAGAGATGACTGCTCCTCTCTCTCCTTTATCCCAGTATAAAGAGATGACTGCACCCTCCTCTCCTTTATCCCAGTATAAAGAGGTGACTGCTCCTCTCTCTCCTTTATCCCAGTATAAAGAGACAACTGCTCCCCTCTCCTTTATCCCAGTATAAAGAGATGACTGCTCCTCTCTCCTTTATCCCAGTACAAAGAGATGACTGCTCCTCTCTCTCCTTTATCCCGGTACAAAGACGTGACTGCTCCTCTCTCTGCTTTATCCCAGTACAAAGAGGTGACTGCTGCTCTCTCTCCTTTATCCCAGTATAAAGAGATGACTGCTCCCCTCTCCTTTATCCCAGTATAAAGAGATGACTGTTCCTCTCTCTCCTTTATCCCAGTATAAAGAGATGACTGCTCCCCTCTCCTTTATCCCAGTATAAAGAGGTGACTGCTCCCCTCTCTCCTTTATCCCAGTATAAAGAGATGACTGCTCCCCTCTCCTTTATCCCAGTATAAAGAGATGACTGCTCCTCTCTCCTTTATCCCAGGATAAAGAGATGACTGCACCCCCTCTCCTTTATCCCAGTATAAAGAGATGACTGCTCCTCTCTCTCTCCTTTATCCCAGTATAAAGAGGTGACTGCTCCTCTCTCTCCTTTATCCCAGTATAAAGAGATGACTGCTCCCCCCTCTCCTTTATCCCAGTATAAAGAGATGACTGCTCCTCTCTCACCTTTATGCCAGTATAAAGAGATGACTGCTCCTCTCTCTCCTTTATCCCAGTATAAAGAGATGACTGATCCTCTCTCTCCTTTATCCCAATATAAAGAGGTGACTGCTCCTCTCTCTCCTTTATCCCAGTACAAACAGGTGACTGCTCCTCTCTCCTTTATCCCAGTACAAAGAGGTGACTGCTCCTCTCTCTCCTTTATCCCAGTATAGAGAGGTGACTGCTCCTCTCTCTCCTTTATCAAAGTATAAAGAGGTGACTGCTCCTCTCTCTCCTTTATCCCAGTATAAAGAGATGACTGCTCCCCACTCCTTTATCCCAGTATAAAGACGTGACTGCTCCCTCTCCTTTATCCCAGTATAAAGAGGTGACTGCTCCTCTCTCTCCTTTATCCCAGTATAAAGAGATGACTGCACCCCTCTCCTTTATCCCAGTATAAAGAGATGACTGCTCCTCTCCTTTATCCCAGTATAAAGATATGACTGCACCCTCCTCTCCTTTATCCCAGTATAAAGAGGTGACTGCTCCTCTCTCTCCTTTATCCCAGTATAAAGAGACAACTGCTCCCCTCTCCTTTATCCCAGTATAAAGAGATGACTGATCCTCTCTCTCCTTTATCCCAGTACAAAGAGGTGACTGCTCCTCTCTCTTTTATCCCAGTACAAAGAGGTGACTGCTCCTCTCTCTCCTTTATCCCAGTATAAAGAGGTGACTGCTCCTCTCTCTCCTTTATCAAAGTATAAAGAGGTGACTGCTCCTCTCTCTCCTTTATCCCAGTATAAAGAGATGACTGCTCCCCACTCCTTTATCCCAGTATAAAGAGGTGACTGCTCCCCTCTCCTTTATCCCAGTATAAAGAGGTGACTGCTCCTCTCTCTCCTTATCCCAGTATAAAGGTGACTGCTCCTCTCTCTCCTTTATCCCAGTATAAAGAGATGACTGCACCCCCTCTCCTTTATCCCAGTATAAAGAGATGACTGCTCCTCTCTCCTTTATCCCAGTATAAAGATATGACTGCACCCTCCTCTCCTTTATGCCAGTATAAAGAGATGACTGCTCCTCTCTCCTTTATCCCAGTATAAAGAGATGACTGATCCTCTCTCTCCTTTATCCCAATATAAAGAGGTGACTGCTCCTCTCTCTCCTTTATCCCAGTACAAAGAGGTGACTGCTCCTCTCTCTCCTTTATCCCAGTACAAAGAGGTGACTGCTCCTCTCTCTCCTTTATCCCAGTATAAAGAGGTGACTGCTCCTCTCTCTCCTTTATCCCAGTATAAAGAGATGACTGCTCCTCTCTCCTTTATCCCAGTACAAATAGATGACTGCTCCTCTCTCTCCTTTATCCCGGTACAAAGAGGTGACTGCTCCTCTCTCTCCTTTATCCCAGTACAAAGAGGTGACTGCTGCTCTCTCTCCTTTATCCCAGTATAAAGAGATGACTGCTCCCCTCTCCTTTATCCCAGTATAAAGAGATGACTGTTCCTCTCTCTCCTTTATCCCAGTATAAAGAGATGACTGCTCCTCTCTCTCCTTTATCCCAGTACAAAGAGATGACTGCTCCCCTCTCTCCTTTATCAAGTATAAAGAGACAACTGCTCCCCTCTCCTTTATCCCAGTATAAAGAGATGACTGCTCCTCTCTCCTTTATCCCAGTACAAAGAGATGACTGCTCCTCTCTCTCCTTTATCCCGGTACAAAGACGTGACTGCTCCTCTCTCTGCTTTATCCCAGTACAAAGAGGTGACTGCTGCTCTCTCTCCTTTATCCCAATATAAAGAGGTGACTGCTCCTCTCTCTCCTTTATCCCAGTACAAAGAGGTGACTGCTCCTCTCTCTCCTTTATCCCAGTACAAAGAGGTGACTGCTCCTCTCTCTCCTTTATCCCAGTATAAAGAGGTGACTGCTCCTCTCTCTCCTTTATCCCAGTATAAAGAGATGACTGCTCCTCTCTCCTTTATCCCAGTACAAATAGATGACTGCTCCTCTCTCTCCTTTATCCCGGTACAAAGAGGTGACTGCTCCTCTCTCTTTTATCCCAGTACAAAGAGGTGACTGCTGCTCTCTCTCCTTTATCCCAGTATAAAGAGATGACTGCTCCCCTCTCCTTTATCCCAGTATAAAGAGATGACTGTTCCTCTCTCTCCTTTATCCCAGTATAAAGAGATGACTGCTCCTCTCTCTCCTTTATCCCAGTACAAAGAGATGACTGCTCCCCTCTCTCCTTTATCAAGTATAAAGAGACAACTGCTCCCCTCTCCTTTATCCCAGTATAAAGAGATGACTGCTCCTCTCTCCTTTATCCCAGTACAAAGAGATGACTGCTCCTCTCTCTCCTTTATCCCGGTACAAAGACGTGACTGCTCCTCTCTCTGCTTTATCCCAGTACAAAGAGGTGACTGCTGCTCTCTCTCCTTTATCCCAGTATAAAGAGATGACTGCTCCCCTCTCCTTTATCCCAGTATAAAGAGATGACTGTTCCTCTCTCTCCTTTATCCCAGTATAAAGAGATGACTGCTCCCCTCTCCTTTATCCCAGTATAAAGAGGTGACTGCTCCCCTCTCTCCTTTATCCCAGTATAAAGAGATGACTGCTCCCCTCTCCTTTATCCCAGTATAAAGAGATGACTGCTCCTCTCTCTCCTTTATCCCAGGATAAAGAGATGACTGCACCCCCTCTCCTTTATCCCAGTATAAAGAGATGACTGCTCCTCTCTCTCCTTTATCCCAGTATAAAGAGGTGACTGCTCCTCTCTCTCCTTTATCCCAGTATAAAGAGATGACTGCTCCCCCCTCTCCTTTATCCCAGTATAAAGAGATGACTGCTCCTCTCTCACCTTTATGCCAGTATAAAGAGATGACTGCTCCTCTCTCTCCTTTATCCCAGTATAAAGAGATGACTGATCCTCTCTCTCCTTTATCCCAATATAAAGAGGTGACTGCTCCTCTCTCTCCTTTATCCCAGTACAAACAGGTGACTGCTCCTCTCTCTCCTTTATCCCAGTACAAAGAGGTGACTGCTCCTCTCTCTCCTTTATCCCAGTATAGAGAGGTGACTGCTCCTCTCTCTCCTTTATCAAAGTATAAAGAGGTGACTGCTCCTCTCTCTCCTTTATCCCAGTATAAAGAGATGACTGCTCCCCACTCCTTTATCCCAGTATAAAGACGTGACTGCTCCCCTCTCCTTTATCCCAGTATAAAGAGGTGACTGCTCCTCTCTCTCCTTTATCCCAGTATAAAGAGATGACTGCACCCCCTCTCCTTTATCCCAGTATAAAGAGATGACTGCTCCTCTCCTTTATCCCAGTATAAAGATATGACTGCACCCTCCTCTCCTTTATCCCAGTATAAAGAGGTGACTGCTCCTCTCTCTCCTTTATCCCAGTATAAAGAGACAACTGCTCCCCTCTCCTTTATCCCAGTATAAAGAGATGACTGATCCTCTCTCTCCTTTATCCCAGTACAAAGAGGTGACTGCTCCTCTCTCTCCTTTATCCCAGTACAAAGAGGTGACTGCTCCTCTCTCTCCTTTATCCCAGTATAAAGAGGTGACTGCTCCTCTCTCTCCTTTATCAAAGTATAAAGAGGTGACTGCTCCTCTCTCTCCTTTATCCCAGTATAAAGAGATGACTGCTCCCCACTCCTTTATCCCAGTATAAAGAGGTGACTGCTCCCCTCTCCTTTATCCCAGTATAAAGAGGTGACTGCTCCTCTCTCTCCTTTATCCCAGTATAAAGGTGACTGCTCCTCTCTCTCCTTTATCCCAGTATAAAGAGATGACTGCACCCCCTCTCCTTTATCCCAGTATAAAGAGATGACTGCTCCTCTCTCCTTTATCCCAGTATAAAGATATGACTGCACCCTCCTCTCCTTTATGCCAGTATAAAGAGATGACTGCTCCTCTCTCCTTTATCCCAGTATAAAGAGATGACTGATCCTCTCTCTCCTTTATCCCAATATAAAGAGGTGACTGCTCCTCTCTCTCCTTTATCCCAGTACAAAGAGGTGACTGCTCCTCTCTCTCCTTTATCCCAGTACAAAGAGGTGACTGCTCCTCTCTCTCCTTTATCCCAGTATAAAGAGGTGACTGCTCCTCTCTCTCCTTTATCAAAGTATAAAGAGGTGACTGCTCCTCTCTCTCCTTTATCCCAGTATAAAGAGATGACTGCTCCCCACTCCTTTATCCCAGTATAAAGAGGTGACTGCTCCCCTCTCCTTTATCCCAGTATAAAGAGGTGACTGCTCCTCTCTCTCCTTTATCCCAGTATAAAGGTGACTGCTCCTCTCTCTCCTTTATCCCAGTATAAAGAGATGACTGCACCCCCTCTCCTTTATCCCAGTATAAAGAGATGACTGCTCCTCTCTCCTTTATCCCAGTATAAAGAGATGACTGATCCTCTCTCTCCTTTATCCCAATATAAAGAGGTGACTGCTCCTCTCTCTCCTTTATCCCAGTACAAAGAGGTGACTGCTCCTCTCTCTCCTTTATCCCAGTACAAAGAGGTGACTGCTCCTCTCTCTCCTTTATCCCAGTATAAAGAGGTGACTGCTCCTCTCTCTCCTTTATCCCAGTATAAAGAGATGACTGCTCCTCTCTCCTTTATCCCAGTACAAATAGATGACTGCTCCTCTCTCTCCTTTATCCCGGTACAAAGAGGTGACTGCTCCTCTCTCTTCTTTATCCCAGTACAAAGAGGTGACTGCTGCTCTCTCTCCTTTATCCCAGTATAAAGAGATGACTGCTCCCCTCTCCTTTATCCCAGTATAAAGAGATGACTGTTCCTCTCTCTCCTTTATCCCAGTATAAAGAGATGACTGCTCCTCTCTCTCCTTTATCCCAGTACAAAGAGATGACTGCTCCCCTCTCTCCTTTATCAAGTATAAAGAGACAACTGCTCCCCTCTCCTTTATCCCAGTATAAAGAGATGACTGCTCCTCTCTCCTTTATCCCAGTACAAAGAGATGACTGCTCCTCTCTCTCCTTTATCCCGGTACAAAGACGTGACTGCTCCTCTCTCTGCTTTATCCCAGTACAAAGAGGTGACTGCTGCTCTCTCTCCTTTATCCCAGTATAAAGAGATGACTGCTCCCCTCTCCTTTATCCCAGTATAAAGAGATGACTGTTCCTCTCTCTCCTTTATCCCAGTATAAAGAGATGACTGCTCCCCTCTCCTTTATCCCAGTATAAAGAGGTGACTGCTCCCCTCTCTCCTTTATCCCAGTATAAAGAGATGACTGCTCCCCTCTCCTTTATCCCAGTATAAAGAGATGACTGCTCCTCTCTCTCCTTTATCCCAGGATAAAGAGATGACTGCACCCCCTCTCCTTTATCCCAGTATAAAGAGATGACTGCTCCTCTCTCTCCTTTATCCCAGTATAAAGAGGTGACTGCTCCTCTCTCCCTTTATCCCAGTATAAAGAGATGACTGCTCCCCCCTCTCCTTTATCCCAGTATAAAGAGATGACTGCTCCTCTCTCACCTTTATGCCAGTATAAAGAGATGACTGCTCCTCTCTCTCCTTTATCCCAGTATAAAGAGATGACTGATCCTCTCTCTCCTTTATCCCAATATAAAGAGGTGACTGCTCCTCTCTCTCCTTTATCCCAGTACAAACAGGTGACTGCTCCTCTCTCTCCTTTATCCCAGTACAAAGAGGTGACTGCTCCTCTCTCTCCTTTATCCCAGTATAGAGAGGTGACTGCTCCTCTCTCTCCTTTATCAAAGTATAAAGAGGTGACTGCTCCTCTCTCTCCTTTATCCCAGTATAAAGAGATGACTGCTCCCCACTCCTTTATCCCAGTATAAAGACGTGACTGCTCCCCTCTCCTTTATCCCAGTATAAAGAGGTGACTGCTCCTCTCTCTCCTTTATCCCAGTATAAAGAGATGACTGCACCCCCTCTCCTTTATCCCAGTATAAAGAGATGACTGCTCCTCTCCTTTATCCCAGTATAAAGATATGACTGCACCCTCCTCTCCTTTATCCCAGTATAAAGAGGTGACTGCTCCTCTCTCTCCTTTATCCCAGTATAAAGAGACAACTGCTCCCCTCTCCTTTATCCCAGTATAAAGAGATGACTGATCCTCTCTCTCCTTTATCCCAGTACAAAGAGGTGACTGCTCCTCTCTCTCCTTTATCCCAGTACAAAGAGGTGACTGCTCCTCTCTCTCCTTTATCCCAGTATAAAGAGGTGACTGCTCCTCTCTCTCCTTTATCAAAGTATAAAGAGGTGACTGCTCCTCTCTCTCCTTTATCCCAGTATAAAGAGATGACTGCTCCCCACTCCTTTATCCCAGTATAAAGAGGTGACTGCTCCCCTCTCCTTTATCCCAGTATAAAGAGGTGACTGCTCCTCTCTCTCCTTTATCCCAGTATAAAGGTGACTGCTCCTCTCTCTCCTTTATCCCAGTATAAAGAGATGACTGCACCCCCTCTCCTTTATCCCAGTATAAAGAGATGACTGCTCCTCTCTCCTTTATCCCAGTATAAAGATATGACTGCACCCTCCTCTCCTTTATGCCAGTATAAAGAGATGACTGCTCCTCTCTCCTTTATCCCAGTATAAAGAGATGACTGATCCTCTCTCTCCTTTATCCCAATATAAAGAGGTGACTGCTCCTCTCTCTCCTTTATCCCAGTACAAAGAGGTGACTGCTCCTCTCTCTCCTTTATCCCAGTACAAAGAGGTGACTGCTCCTCTCTCTCCTTTATCCCAGTATAAAGAGGTGACTGCTCCTCTCTCTCCTTTATCAAAGTATAAAGAGGTGACTGCTCCTGTCTCTCCTTTATCCCAGTATAAAGAGGTGACTGCTCCTCTCTCTCCTTTATCCCAGTATAAAGAGGTGACTGCTCCTCTCTCTCCTTTATCCCAGTATAAAGAGGTGACTGCTCCTCTCTCTCCTTTATCAAAGTATAAAGAGGTGACTGCTCCTCTCTCTCCTTTATCCCAGTATAAAGAGGTGACTGCTCCTCTCTCTCCTTTATCAAAGTATAAAGAGATGACTGCTCCCCACTCCTTTATCCCAGTATAAAGAGGTGACTGCTCCCCTCTCCTTTATCCCAGTATAAAGAGGTGACTGCTCCTCTCTCTCCTTTATCCCAGTATAAAGGTGACTGCTCCTCTCTCTCCTTTATCCCAGTATAAAGAGATGACTGCACCCCTCTCCTTTATCCCAGTATAAAGAGATGACTGCTCCTCTCTCCTTTATCCCAGTATAAAGAGATGACTGCTCCTCTCTCCTTTATCCCAGTATAAAGATATGACTGCACCCTCCTCTCCTTTATCCCAGTATAAAGAGGTGACTGCTCCTCTCTCTCCTTTATCCCAGTATAAAGAGATGACTGCTCCTCTCTCCTTTATCCCAGTACAAATAGATGACTGCTCCTCTCTCTCCTTTATCCCGGTACAAAGAGGTGACTGCTCCTCTCTCTCCTTTATCCCAGTACAAAGAGGTGACTGCTGCTCTCTCTCCTTTATCCCAGTATAAAAAGATGACTGCTCCCCTCTCCTTTATCCCAGTATAAAGAGATGACTGTTCCTCTCTCTCCTTTATCCCAGTATAAAGAGATGACTGCTCCCCACTCCTTTATCCCAGTATAAAGAGGTGACTGCTCCCCTCTCCTTTATCCCAGTATAAAGAGGTGACTGCTCCTCTCTCTCCTTTATCCCAGTATAAAGGTGACTGCTCCTCTCTCTCCTTTATCCCATTATAAAGAGATGACTGCACCCCCTCTCCTTTATCCCAGTATAAAGAGATGACTGCTCCTCTCTCCTTTATCCCAGTATAAAGATATGACTGCACCCTCCTCTCCTTTATGCCAGTATAAAGAGATGACTGCTCCTCTCTCCTTTATCCCAGTATAAAGAGATGACTGATCCTCTCTCTCCTTTATCCCAATATAAAGAGGTGACTGCTCCTCTCTCTCCTTTATCCCAGTACAAAGAGGTGACTGCTCCTCTCTCTCCTTTATCCCAGTACAAAGAGGTGACTGCTCCTCTCTCTCCTTTATCCCAGTATAAAGAGGTGACTGCTCCTCTCTCTCCTTTATCAAAGTATAAAGAGGTGACTGCTCCTCTCTCTCCTTTATCCCAGTATAAAGAGGTGACTGCTCCTCTCTCTCCTTTATCCCAGTATAAAGAGGTGACTGCTCCTCTCTCTCCTTTATCCCAGTATAAAGAGGTGACTGCTCCTCTCTCTCCTTTATCAAAGTATAAAGAGGTGACTGCTCCTCTCTCTCCTTTATCCCAGTATAAAGAGGTGACTGCTCCTCTCTCTCCTTTATCAAAGTATAAAGAGATGACTGCTCCCCACTCCTTTATCCCAGTATAAAGAGGTGACTGCTCCCCTCTCCTTTATCCCAGTATAAAGAGGTGACTGCTCCTCTCTCTCCTTTATCCCAGTATAAAGGTGACTGCTCCTCTCTCTCCTTTATCCCAGTATAAAGAGATGACTGCACCCCTCTCCTTTATCCCAGTATAAAGAGATGACTGCTCCTCTCTCCTTTATCCCAGTATAAAGAGATGACTGCTCCTCTCTCCTTTATCCCAGTATAAAGATATGACTGCACCCTCCTCTCCTTTATCCCAGTATAAAGAGGTGACTGCTCCTCTCTCTCCTTTATCCCAGTATAAAGAGATGACTGCTCCTCTCTCCTTTATCCCAGTACAAATAGATGACTGCTCCTCTCTCTCCTTTATCCCGGTACAAAGAGGTGACTGCTCCTCTCTCTCCTTTATCCCAGTACAAAGAGGTGACTGCTGCTCTCTCCCTTTATCCCAGTATAAAGAGATGACTGCTCCCCTCTCCTTTATCCCAGTATAAAGAGATGACTGTTCCTCTCTCTCCTTTATCCCAGTATAAAGAGATGACTGCTCCTCTCTCTCCTTTATCCCAGTACAAAGAGATGACTGCTCCCCTCTCTCCTTTATCAAGTATAAAGAGATGACTGCACCCACTCTCCTTTATCCCAGTATAAAGAGATGACTGCTTCACTCTCTCCTTTATCCCAGTATAAAGAGATGACTGCTCCTCTCTCCTTTATCCCAGTACAAATAGATGACTGCTCCTCTCTCTCCTTTATCCCGGTACAAAGAGGTGACTGCTCCTCTCTCTCCTTTATCCCAGTACAAAGAGGTGACTGCTGCTCTCTCTCCTTTATCCCAGTATAAAGAGATGACTGCTCCCCTCTCCTTTATCCCAGTACAAAGAGATGACTGCTCCTCTCTCTCCTTTATCCCGAAACAAAGACGTGACTGCTCCTCTCTCTCCTTTATCCCAGTACAAAGAGATGACTGCTCCTCTCTCTCCTTTATCCCAGGATAAAGAGATGACTGCACCCACTCTCCTTTATCCCAGTATAAAGAGATGACTGCTGCTCTCTCTCCTTTATCCCAGTACAAAGATATGACTGCTCCCCCCTCTCCTTTATCCCAGTATAAAGAGATGACTGTTCCTCTCTCTCCTTTATCCCAGTATAAAGAGATGACTGCTCCTCTCTCTCCTTTATCCCAGTACAAAGAGATGACTGCTCCCCTCTCTCCTTTATCAAGTATAAAGAGATGACTGCACCCTCCTCTCCTTTATCCCAGTATAAAGAGATGACTGTTCCTCTCTCTCCTTTATCCCAGTATAAAGAGATGACTGATCCTCTCTCTCCTTTATCCCAGTATAAAGAGATGACTGCTCCTCTCTCCTTTATCCCAGTATAAAGAGATGACTGCACCCTCCTCTCCTTTATCCCAGTATAAAGAGATGACTGCAACCCCTCTCCTTTATCCCAGTATAAAGAGATGACTGCTCCCCTCTCCTTTATCCCAGTATAAAGAGGTGACTGCTCCTCTCTCTCCTTTATCCCAGTATAAAGGTGACTGCTCCTCTCTCTCCTTTATCCCAGTATAAAGAGATGACTGCACCCCTCTCCTTTATCCCAGTATAAAGAGATGACTGCTCCTCTCTCCTTTATCCCAGTATAAAGATATGACTGCACCCTCCTCTCCTTTATGCCAGTATAAAGAGATGACTGCTCCTCTCTCCTTTATCCCAGTATAAAGAGATGACTGATCCTCTCTCTCCTTTATCCCAATATAAAGAGGTGACTGCTCCTCTCTCTCCTTTATCCCAGTACAAAGAGGTGACTGCTCCTCTCTCTCCTTTATCCCAGTACAAAGAGGTGACTGCTCCTCTCTCCTTTATCCCAGTATAAAGAGGTGACTGCTCCTCTCTCTCCTTTATCAAAGTATAAAGAGGTGACTGCTCCTCTCTCTCCTTTATCCCAGTATAAAGAGGTGACTGCTCCTCTCTCTCCTTTATCCCAGTATAAAGAGATGACTGCTCCTCTCTCCTTTATCCCAGTACAAATAGATGACTGCTCCTCTCTCTCCTTTATCCCGGTACAAAGAGGTGACTGCTCCTCTCTCTCCTTTATCCCAGTACAAAGAGGTGACTGCTGCTCTCTCTCCTTTATCCCAGTATAAAGAGATGACTGCTCCCCTCTCCTTTATCCCAGTACAAAGAGATGACTGCTCCTCTCTCTCCTTTATCCCAGTAAAAGACGTGACTGCTCCTCTCTCTCCTTTATCCCAGTATAAAGAGGTGACTGCTCCTCTCTCTCCTTTATCCCAGGATAAAGAGATGACTGCACCCACTCTCCTTTATCCCAGTATAAAGAGATGACTGCTTCACTCTCTCCTTTATCCCAGTATAAAGAGAAGACTGCTGCTCTCTCTCTTTATCCCAGTACAAAGATATGACTGCTCCCCCCTCTCCTTTATCCCAGTATAAAGAGATGACTGTTCCTCTCTCTCCTTTATCCCAGTATAAAGAGATGACTGCTCCTCTCTCTCCTTTATCCCAGTACAAAGAGATGACTGCTCCCCTCTCTCCTTTATCAAGTATAAAGAGATGACTGCACCCTCCTCTCCTTTATCCCAGTATAAAGAGATGACTGTTCCTCTCTCTCCTTTATCCCAGTATAAAGAGATGACTGATCCTCTCTCTCCTTTATCCCAGTATAAAGAGATGACTGCTCCTCTCTCCTTTATCCCAGTATAAAGAGATGACTGCACCCTCCTCTCCTTTATCCCAGTATAAAGAGATGACTGCAACCCCTCTCCTTTATCCCAGTATAAAGAGATGACTGCTCCCCTCTCCTTTATCCCAGTATAAAGAGGTGACTGCTCCTCTCTCTCCTTTATCCCAGTATAAAGGTGACTGCTCCTCTCTCTCCTTTATCCCAGTATAAAGAGATGACTGCACCCCCTCTCCTTTATCCCAGTATAAAGAGATGACTGCTCCTCTCTCCTTTATCCCAGTATAAAGATATGACTGCACCCTCCTCTCCTTTATGCCAGTATAAAGAGATGACTGCTCCTCTCTCCTTTATCCCAGTATAAAGAGATGACTGATCCTCTCTCTCCTTTATCCCAATATAAAGAGGTGACTGCTCCTCTCTCTCCTTTATCCCAGTACAAAGAGGTGACTGCTCCTCTCTCTCCTTTATCCCAGTACAAAGAGATGACTGCTCCTCTCTCTCCTTTATCCCGAAACAAAGACGTGACTGCTCCTCTCTCTCCTTTATCCCAGTACAAAGAGATGACTGCTCCTCTCTCTCCTTTATCCCAGGATAAAGAGATGACTGCACCCACTCTCCTTTATCCCAGTATAAAGAGATGACTGCTGCTCTCTCTCCTTTATCCCAGTACAAAGATATGACTGCTCCCCCCTCTCCTTTATCCCAGTATAAAGAGATGACTGTTCCTCTCTCTCCTTTATCCCAGTATAAAGAGATGACTGCTCCTCTCTCTCCTTTATCCCAGTACAAAGAGATGACTGCTCCCTCTCTCCTTTATCAAGTATAAAGAGATGACTGCACCCTCCTCTCCTTTATCCCAGTATAAAGAGATGACTGTTCCTCTCTCTCCTTTATCCCAGTATAAAGAGATGACTGATCCTCTCTCTCCTTTATCCCAGTATAAAGAGATGACTGCTCCTCTCTCCTTTATCCCAGTATAAAGAGATGACTGCACCCTCCTCTCCTTTATCCCAGTATAAAGAGATGACTGCAACCCCTCTCCTTTATCCCAGTATAAAGAGATGACTGCTCCCCTCTCCTTTATCCCAGTATAAAGAGGTGACTGCTCCTCTCTCTCCTTTATCCCAGTATAAAGGTGACTGCTCCTCTCTCTCCTTTATCCCAGTATAAAGAGATGACTGCACCCCTCTCCTTTATCCCAGTATAAAGAGATGACTGCTCCTCTCTCCTTTATCCCAGTATAAAGATATGACTGCACCCTCCTCTCCTTTATGCCAGTATAAAGAGATGACTGCTCCTCTCTCCTTTATCCCAGTATAAAGAGATGACTGATCCTCTCTCTCCTTTATCCCAATATAAAGAGGTGACTGCTCCTCTCTCTCCTTTATCCCAGTACAAAGAGGTGACTGCTCCTCTCTCTCCTTTATCCCAGTACAAAGAGGTGACTGCTCCTCTCTCTCCTTTATCCCAGTATAAAGAGGTGACTGCTCCTCTCTCTCCTTTATCAAAGTATAAAGAGGTGACTGCTCCTCTCTCTCCTTTATCCCAGTATAAAGAGGTGACTGCTCCTCTCTCTCCTTTATCCCAGTATAAAGAGATGACTGCTCCTCTCTCCTTTATCCCAGTACAAATAGATGACTGCTCCTCTCTCTCCTTTATCCCGGTACAAAGAGGTGACTGCTCCTCTCTCTCCTTTATCCCAGTACAAAGAGGTGACTGCTGCTCTCTCTCCTTTATCCCAGTATAAAGAGATGACTGCTCCCCTCTCCTTTATCCCAGTACAAAGAGATGACTGCTCCTCTCTCTCCTTTATCCCGAAACAAAGACGTGACTGCTCCTCTCTCTCCTTTATAAGTACAAAGAGATGACTGCTCCTCTCTCTCTTTATCCCAGGATAAAGAGATGACTGCACCCACTCTCCTTTATCCCAGTATAAAGAGATGACTGCTTCACTCTCTCCTTTATCCCAGTATAAAGAGAAGACTGCTGCTCTCTCTCCTTTATCCCAGTACAAAGATATGACTGCTCCCCCCTCTCCTTTATCCCAGTATAAAGAGATGACTGTTCCTCTCTCTCCTTTATCCCAGAATAAAGAGATGACTGCTCCTCTCTCTCCTTTATCCCAGTACAAAGAGATGACTGCTCCCCTCTCTCCTTTATCAAGTATAAAGAGATGACTGCACCCTCCTCTCCTTTATCCCAGTATAAAGAGATGACTGTTCCTCTCTCTCCTTTATCCCAGTATAAAGAGATGACTGATCCTCTCTCTCCTTTATCCCAGTATAAAGAGATGACTGCTCCTCTCTCCTTTATCCCAGTATAAAGAGATGACTGCACCCTCCTCTCCTTTATCCCAGTATAAAGAGATGACTGCAACCCCTCTCCTTTATCCCAGTATAAAGAGATGACTGCTCCCCTCTCCTTTATCCCAGTATAAAGAGGTGACTGCTCCTCTCTCTCCTTTATCCCAGTATAAAGGTGACTGCTCCTCTCTCTCCTTTATCAAAGTATAAAGAGATGACTGCACCCCTCTCCTTTATCCCAGTATAAAGAGATGACTGCTCCTCTCTCCTTTATCCCAGTATAAAGATATGACTGCACCCTCCTCTCCTTTATGCCAGTATAAAGAGATGACTGCTCCTCTCTCCTTTATCCCAGTATAAAGAGATGACTGATCCTCTCTCTCCTTTATCCCAATATAAAGAGGTGACTGCTCCTCTCTCTCCTTTATCCCAGTACAAAGAGGTGACTGCTCCTCTCTCTCCTTTATCCCAGTACAAAGAGGTGACTGCTCCTCTCTCTCCTTTATCCCAGTATAAAGAGGTGACTGCTCCTCTCTCTCCTTTATCAAAGTATAAAGAGGTGACTGCTCCTCTCTCTCCTTTATCCCAGTATAAAGAGGTGACTGCTCCTCTCTCTCCTTTATCCCAGTATAAAGAGGTGACTGCTCCTCTCTCTCCTTTATCCCAGTATAAAGAGGTGACTGCTCCTCTCTCTCCTTTATCAAAGTATAAAGAGGTGACTGCTCCTCTCTCTCCTTTATCCCAGTATAAAGAGGTGACTGCTCCTCTCTCTCCTTTATCAAAGTATAAAGAGATGACTGCTCCCCACTCCTTTATCCCAGTATAAAGAGGTGACTGCTCCCCTCTCCTTTATCCCAGTATAAAGAGGTGACTGCTCCTCTCTCTCCTTTATCCCAGTATAAAGGTGACTGCTCCTCTCTCTCCTTTATCCCAGTATAAAGAGATGACTGCACCCCTCTCCTTTATCCCAGTATAAAGAGATGACTGCTCCTCTCTCCTTTATCCCAGTATAAAGAGATGACTGCTCCTCTCTCCTTTATCCCAGTATAAAGATATGACTGCACCCTCCTCTCCTTTATCCCAGTATAAAGAGGTGACTGCTCCTCTCTCTCCTTTATCCCAGTATAAAGAGATGACTGCTCCTCTCTCCTTTATCCCAGTACAAATAGATGACTGCTCCTCTCTCTCCTTTATCCCGGTACAAAGAGGTGACTGCTCCTCTCTCTCCTTTATCCCAGTACAAAGAGGTGACTGCTGCTCTCTCTCCTTTATCCCAGTATAAAGAGATGACTGCTCCCCTCTCCTTTATCCCAGTATAAAGAGATGACTGTTCCTCTCTCTCCTTTATCCCAGTATAAAGAGATGACTGCTCCTCTCTCTCCTTTATCCCAGTACAAAGAGATGACTGCTCCCCTCTCTCCTTTATCAAGTATAAAGAGATGACTGCACCCACTCTCCTTTATCCCAGTATAAAGAGATGACTGCTTCACTCTCTCCTTTATCCCAGTATAAAGAGATGACTGCTCCTCTCTCCTTTATCCCAGTACAAATAGATGACTGCTCCTCTCTCTCCTTTATCCCGGTACAAAGAGGTGACTGCTCCTCTCTCTCCTTTATCCCAGTACAAAGAGGTGACTGCTGCTCTCTCTCCTTTATCCCAGTATAAAGAGATGACTGCTCCCCTCTCCTTTATCCCAGTACAAAGAGGTAACTGCTCCTCTCTCTCCTTTATCCCAGTATAAAGGTGATTGCTCCTCTCTCTCCTTTATCCCAGTATAAAGAGATGACTGCAACCCCTCTCCTTTATCCCAGTATAAAGAGATGACTGCTCCCCTGTCTTTTATCCCAGTATAAAGAGATGACTGCTCCTCTATCCTTTATCCCAGTATAAAGAGATGACTGCTCCTCTATCCTTTCTCCCAGTATAAAGAGATGACTGTTCCACTCTCTCCTTTATCCCAGTACAAAGAGGTGACTGCTGCTCTCTCTCCTTTATCCCAGTATAAAGAGATGACTGCTCCCCTCTCCTTTATCCCAGTACAAAGAGATGACTGCTCCTCTCTCTCCTTTATCCCGAAACAAAGACGTGACTGCTCCTCTCTCTCCTTTATCCCAGTACAAAGAGATGACTGCTCCTCTCTCTCCTTTATCCCAGGATAAAGAGATGACTGCACCCACTCTCCTTTATCCCAGTATAAAGAGATGACTGCTTCACTCTCTCCTTTATCCCAGTATAAAGAGAAGACTGCTGCTCTCTCTCCTTTATCCCAGTACAAAGATATGACTGCTCCCCCCTCTCCTTTATCCCAGTATAAAGAGATGACTGTTCCTCTCTCTCCTTTATCCCAGTATAAAGAGATGACTGCTCCTCTCTCTCCTTTATCCCAGTACAAAGAGATGACTGCTCCCCTCTCTCCTTTATCAAGTATAAAGAGATGACTGCACCCTCCTCTCCTTTATCCCAGTATAAAGAGATGACTGTTCCTCTCTCTCCTTTATCCCAGTATAAAGAGATGACTGATCCTCTCTCTCCTTTATCCCAGTATAAAGAGATGACTGCTCCTCTCTCCTTTATCCCAGTATAAAGATATGACTGCACCCTCCTCTCCTTTATCCCAGTATAAAGAGAAGACTGCTGCTCTCTCTCCTTTATCCCAGTACAAAGATATGACTGCTCCCCCTCTTTATCCCAGTATAAAGAGATGACTGCTCCTCTCTCTCCTTTATCCCGAAACAAAGACGTGACTGCTCCTCTCTCTCCTTTATCCCAGTACAAAGAGATGACTGCTCCTCTCTCTCCTTTATCCCAGGATAAAGAGATGACTGCACCCACTCTCCTTTATCCCAGTATAAAGAGATGACTGCTTCACTCTCTCCTTTATCCCAGTATAAAGAGAAGACTGCTGCTCTCTCTCCTTTATCCCAGTACAAAGATATGACTGCTCCCCTCTCTCCTTTATCCCAGTATAAAGAGGTAACTGCTCCTCTCTCTCCTTTATCCCAGTATAAAGGTGATTGCTCCTCTCTCTCCTTTATCCCAGTATAAAGAGATGACTGCAACCCCTCTCCTTTATCCCAGTATAAAGAGATGACTGCTCCCCTGTCTTTTATCCCAGTATAAAGAGATGACTGCTCCTCTATCCTTTATCCCAGTATAAAGAGATGACTGCTCCTCTATCCTTTCTCCCATTATAAAGAGATGACTGTTCCACTCTCTCCTTTATCCCAGTACAAAGAGGTGACTGCTCCTCTCTCTCCTTTATCCCAGTATAAAGAGATGACTGCTCCCCTCTCCTTTATCCCAGTATAAAGAGATGACTGCTCCTCTCTCTCCTTTATCCCAGGATAAAGAGATGACTGCACCCCTCTCCTTTATCCCAGTATAAAGAGATGACTGCTCCTCTCTCCCTTTATCCCAGTATAAAGAGGTGACTGCTCCTCTCTCTTTTATCCCAGTATAAAGAGATGACTGCTCCCCCCTCTCCTTTATCCCAGTATAAAGAGATGACTGCTCCTCTCTCACCTTTATGCCAGCATAAAGAGATGACTGCTCCTCTCTCTCCTTTATCCCAGTATAAAGAGATGACTGATCCTCTCTCTCCTTTATCCCAATATAAAGAGGTGACTGCTCCTCTCTCTCCTTTATCCCAGTACAAACAGGTGACTGCTCCTCTCTCTCCTTTATCCCAGTACAAAGAGGTGACTGCTCCTCTCTCTCCTTTATCCCAGTATAGAGAGGTGACTGCTCCTCTCTCTCCTTTATCAAAGTATAAAGAGGTGACTGCTCCTCTCTCTCCTTTATCCCAGTATAAAGAGATGACTGCTCCCCACTCCTTTATCCCAGTATAAAGACGTGACTGCTCCCCTCTCCTTTATCCCAGTATAAAGAGATGACTGCTCCTCTCTCTCTTTATCCCAGTATAAAGAGATGACTGCACCCCCTCTCCTTTATCCCAGTATAAAGAGATGACTGCTCCTCTCCTTTATCCCAGTATAAAGATATGACTGCACCCTCCTCTCCTTTATCCCAGTATAAAGAGGTGACTGCTCCTCTCTCTCCTTTATCCCAGTATAAAGAGACAACTGCTCCCCTCTCCTTTATCCCAGTATAAAGAGATGACTGATCCTCTCTCTCCTTTATCCCAGTACAAAGAGGTGACTGCTCCTCTCTCTCCTTTATCCCAGTACAAAGAGGTGACTGCTCCTCTCTCTCCTTTATCCCAGTATAAAGAGGTGACTGCTCCTCTCTCTCCTTTATCAAAGTATAAAGAGGTGACTGCTCCTCTCTCTCCTTTATCCCAGTATAAAGAGATGACTGCTCCCCACTCCTTTATCCCAGTATAAAGAGGTGACTGCTCCCCTCTCCTTTATCCCAGTATAAAGAGGTGACTGCTCCTCTCTCTCCTTTATCCCAGTATAAAGGTGACTGCTCCTCTCTCTCCTTTATCCCAGTATAAAGAGATGACTGCACCCCCTCTCCTTTATCCCAGTATAAAGAGATGACTGCTCCTCTCTCCTTTATCCCAGTATAAAGATATGACTGCTCCCCTGTCTTTTATCCCAGTATAAAGAGATGACTGCTCCTCTATCCTTTATCCCAGTATAAAGAGATGACTGCTCCTCTATCCTTTCTCCCAGTATAAAGAGATGACTGTTCCACTCTCTCCTTTATCCCAGTACAAAGAGGTGACTGCTGCTCTCTCTCCTTTATCCCAGTATAAAGAGATGACTGCTCCCCTCTCCTTTATCCCAGTACAAAGAGATGACTGCTCCTCTCTCTCCTTTATCCCGAAACAAAGACGTGACTGCTCCTCTCTCTCCTTTATCCCAGTACAAAGAGATGACTGCTCCTCTCTCTCCTTTATCCCAGGATAAAGAGATGACTGCACCCACTCTCCTTTATCCCAGTATAAAGAGATGACTGCTTCACTCTCTCCTTTATCCCAGTATAAAGAGAAGACTGCTGCTCTCTCTCCTTTATCCCAGTACAAAGATATGACTGCTCCCCCCTCTCCTTTATCCCAGTATAAAGAGATGACTGTTCCTCTCTCTCCTTTATCCCAGTATAAAGAGATGACTGCTCCTCTCTCTCCTTTATCCCAGTACAAAGAGATGACTGCTCCCCTCTCTCCTTTATCAAGTATAAAGAGATGACTGCACCCTCCTCTCCTTTATCCCAGTATAAAGAGATGACTGTTCCTCTCTCTCCTTTATCCCAGTATAAAGAGATGACTGATCCTCTCTCTCCTTTATCCCAGTATAAAGAGATGACTGCTCCTCTCTCCTTTATCCCAGTATAAAGATATGACTGCACCCTCCTCTCCTTTATCCCAGTATAAAGAGAAGACTGCTGCTCTCTCTCCTTTATCCCAGTACAAAGATATGACTGCTCCCCCCTCTCCTTTATCCCAGTATAAAGAGATGACTGCTCCTCTCTCTCCTTTATCCCGAAACAAAGACGTGACTGCTCCTCTCTCTCCTTTATCCCAGTACAAAGAGATGACTGCTCCTCTCTCTCCTTTATCCCAGGATAAAGAGATGACTGCACCCACTCTCCTTTATCCCAGTATAAAGAGATGACTGCTTCACTCTCTCCTTTATCCCAGTATAAAGAGAAGACTGCTGCTCTCTCTCCTTTATCCCAGTACAAAGATATGACTGCTCCCCTCTCTCCTTTATCCCAGTATAAAGAGGTAACTGCTCCTCTCTCTCCTTTATCCCAGTATAAAGGTGATTGCTCCTCTCTCTCCTTTATCCCAGTATAAAGAGATGACTGCAACCCCTCTCCTTTATCCCAGTATAAAGAGATGACTGCTCCCCTGTCTTTTATCCCAGTATAAAGAGATGACTGCTCCTCTATCCTTTATCCCAGTATAAAGAGATGACTGCTCCTCTATCCTTTCTCCCATTATAAAGAGATGACTGTTCCACTCTCTCCTTTATCCCAGTACAAAGAGGTGACTGCTCCTCTCTCTCCTTTATCCCAGTATAAAGAGATGACTGCTCCCCTCTCCTTTATCCCAGTATAAAGAGATGACTGCTCCTCTCTCTCCTTTATCCCAGGATAAAGAGATGACTGCACCCCCTCTCCTTTATCCCAGTATAAAGAGATGACTGCTCCTCTCTCTCCTTTATCCCAGTATAAAGAGGTGACTGCTCCTCTCTCTCCTTTATCCCAGTATAAAGAGATGACTGCTCCCCCCTCTCCTTTATCCCAGTATAAAGAGATGACTGCTCCTCTCTCACCTTTATGCCAGCATAAAGAGATGACTGCTCCTCTCTCTCCTTTATCCCAGTATAAAGAGATGACTGATCCTCTCTCTCCTTTATCCCAATATAAAGAGGTGACTGCTCCTCTCTCTCCTTTATCCCAGTACAAACAGGTGACTGCTCCTCTCTCTCCTTTATCCCAGTACAAAGAGGTGACTGCTCCTCTCTCTCCTTTATCCCAGTATAGAGAGGTGACTGCTCCTCTCTCTCCTTTATCAAAGTATAAAGAGGTGACTGCTCCTCTCTCTCCTTTATCCCAGTATAAAGAGATGACTGCTCCCCACTCCTTTATCCCAGTATAAAGACGTGACTGCTCCCCTCTCCTTTATCCCAGTATAAAGAGGTGACTGCTCCTCTCTCTCCTTTATCCCAGTATAAAGAGATGACTGCACCCCCTCTCCTTTATCCCAGTATAAAGAGATGACTGCTCCTCTCCTTTATCCCAGTATAAAGATATGACTGCACCCTCCTCTCCTTTATCCCAGTATAAAGAGGTGACTGCTCCTCTCTCTCCTTTATCCCAGTATAAAGAGACAACTGCTCCCCTCTCCTTTATCCCAGTATAAAGAGATGACTGATCCTCTCTCTCCTTTATCCCAGTACAAAGAGGTGACTGCTCCTCTCTCTCCTTTATCCCAGTACAAAGAGGTGACTGCTCCTCTCTCTCCTTTATCCCAGTATAAAGAGGTGACTGCTCCTCTCTCTCCTTTATCAAAGTATAAAGAGGTGACTGCTCCTCTCTCTCCTTTATCCCAGTATAAAGAGATGACTGCTCCCCACTCCTTTATCCCAGTATAAAGAGGTGACTGCTCCCCTCTCCTTTATCCCAGTATAAAGAGGTGACTGCTCCTCTCTCTCCTTTATCCCAGTATAAAGGTGACTGCTCCTCTCTCTCCTTTATCCCAGTATAAAGAGATTACTGCACCCCCTCTCCTTTATCCCAGTATAAAGAGATGACTGCTCCTCTCTCCTTTATCCCAGTATAAAGATATGACTGCACCCTCCTCTCCTTTATGCCAGTATAAAGAGATAACTGCTCCTCTCTCCTTTATCCCAGTATAAAGAGATGACTGATCCTCTCTCTCCTTTATCCCAATATAAAGAGGTGACTGCTCCTCTCTCTCCTTTATCCCAGTACAAAGAGGTGACTGCTCCTCTCTCTCCTTTATCCCAGTACAAAGAGGTGACTGCTCCTCTCTCTCCTTTATCCCAGTATAAAGAGGTGACTGCTCCTCTCTCTCCTTTATCCCAGTATAAAGAGGTGACTGCTCCTCTCTCTCCTTTATCCCAGTATAAAGAGGTGACTGCTCCTCTCTCTCCTTTATCAAAGTATAAAGAGGTGACTGCTCCTCTCTCCTCTTTATCCCAGTATAAAGAGGTGACTGCTCCTCTCTCTCCTTTATCAAAGTATAAAGAGATGACTGCTCCCCACTCCTTTATCCCAGTATAAAGAGGTGACTGCTCCCCTCTCCTTTATCCCAGTATAAAGGTGACTGCTCCTCTCTCTCCTTTATCCCAGTATAAAGGTGACTGCTCCTCTCTCTCCTTTATCCCAGTATAAAGAGATGACTGCACCCCTCTCCTTTATCCCAGTATAAAGAGATGACTGCTCCTCTCTCCTTTATCCCAGTATAAAGAGATGACTGCTCCTCTCTCCTTTATCCCAGTATAAAGATATGACTGCACCCTCCTCTCCTTTATCCCAGTATAAAGAGGTGACTGCTCCTCTCTCTCCTTTATCCCAGTATAAAGAGATGACTGCTCCTCTCTCCTTTATCCCAGTACAAATAGATGACTGCTCCTCTCTCTCCTTTATCCCGGTACAAAGAGGTGACTGCTCCTCTCTCTCCTTTATCCCAGTACAAAGAGGTGACTGCTGCTCTCTCTCCTTTATCCCAGTATAAAGAGGTGACTGCTCCTCTCTCTCCTTTATCCCAGTATAAAGAGGTGACTGCTCCCCCCTCTCCTTTATCCCAGTATAAAGAGATGACTGCTCCTCTCTCCTTTATCCCAGTATAAAGATATGACTGCACCCTCCTCTCCTTTATGCCAGTATAAAGAGATAACTGCTCCTCTCTCCTTTATCCCAGTATAAAGAGATGACTGATCCTCTCTCTCCTTTATCCCAATATAAAGAGGTGACTGCTCCTCTCTCTCCTTTATCCCAGTACAAAGAGGTGACTGCTCCTCTCTCTCCTTTATCCCAGTACAAAGAGGTGACTGCTCCTCTCTCTCCTTTATCCCAGTATAAAGAGGTGACTGCTCCTCTCTCTCCTTTATCAAAGTATAAAGAGGTGACTGCTCCTCTCTCTCCTTTATCCCAGTATAAAGAGGTGACTGCTCCTCTCTCTCCTTTATCCCAGTATAAAGAGGTGACTGCTCCTCTCTCTCCTTTATCCCAGTATAAAGAGGTGACTGCTCCTCTCTCTCCTTTATCAAAGTATAAAGAGGTGACTGCTCCTCTCTCTTCTTTATCCCAGTATAAAGAGGTGACTGCTCCTCTCTCTCCTTTATCAAAGTATAAAGAGATGACTGCTCCCCACTCCTTTATCCCAGTATAAAGAGGTGACTGCTCCCCTCTCCTTTATCCCAGTATAAAGGTGACTGCTCCTCTCTCTCCTTTATCCCAGTATAAAGGTGACTGCTCCTCTCTCCCTTTATCCCAGTATAAAGAGATGACTGCACCCCTCTCCTTTATCCCAGTATAAAGAGATGACTGCTCCTCTCTCCTTTATCCCAGTATAAAGAGATGACTGCTCCTCTCTCCTTTATCCCAGTATAAAGATATGACTGCACCCTCCTCTCCTTTATCCCAGTATAAAGAGGTGACTGCTCCTCTCTCTCCTTTATCCCAGTATAAAGAGATGACTGCTCCTCTCTCCTTTATCCCAGTACAAATAGATGACTGCTCCTCTCTCTCCTTTATCCCGGTACAAAGAGGTGACTGCTCCTCTCTCTCCTTTATCCCAGTACAAAGAGGTGACTGCTGCTCTCTCTCCTTTATCCCAGTATAAAGAGGTGACTGCTCCTCTCTCTCCTTTATCCCAGTATAAAGAGGTGACTGCTCCCCCCTCTCCTTTATCCCAGTATAAAGAGATGACTGCTCCTCTCTCTCCTTTATGCCAGTATAAAGAGATGACTGCTCCTCTCTCTCCTTTATCCCAGTATAAAGAGATGACTGCTCCTCTCTCCTTTATCCCAGTATAAAGAGATGACTGATCCTCTCTCTCCTTTATCCCAATATAAAGAGGTGACTGCTCCTCTCTCTCCTTTATCCCAGTACAAAGAGATGACTGCTCCTCTCTCCTTTATCCCAGTATAAAGAGATGACTGCTCCTCTCTCTCCTTTATCCCGGGATAAAGAGATGACTGCACCCACTCTCCTTTATCCCAGTATAAAGAGATGACTGCTTCACTCTCTCATTTATCCCAGTATAAAGAGATGACTGCTCCTCTCTCTCCTTTATCCCAGTATAAAGAGGTGACTGCTCCTCTCTCTCCTTTATCCCAGTATATAGAGATGACTGCTCCCCCTCTCCTTTATCCCAGTATAAAGAGTTGACTGCTCCCCTCTCCTTTATGCCAGTATAAAGAGATGACTGCTCCTCTCTCTCCTTTATCCCAGTACAAAGAGATGACTGCTCCTCTCTCTCCTTTATCCCAGTATAAAGAGAAGACTGCTCCTCTCTGTCCTTTATCCCAGTATAAAGAGAAGACTGCTGCTCTCTCTCCTTTATCCCAGTACAACGATATGACTGCTCCCCTCTCTCCTTTATCCCAGTATAAAGAGGTAACTGCTCCTCTCTCTCCTTTATCCCAGTATAAAGGTGATTGCTCCTCTCTCTCCTTTATCCCAGTATAAAGAGATGACTGCTCCTCTCTCTCCTTTATCCCAGTATAAAGAGATGACTGTTCCTCTCTCTCTCCTTTATCCCAGTACAAAGAGGTGACTGCTCCTCTCTCTACTTTATCAAAGTATAAAGAGGTGACTGCTCCTCTCTCTCCTTTATCCCAGTATAAAGAGATGACTGCTCCCCACTCCTTTATCCCAGTATAAAGAGGTGACTGCTCCTCTCTCTCCTTTATCCCAGTATAAAGAGATGACTGCTCCCCACTCCTTTATCCCAGTATAAAGAGGTGACTGCTCCTCTCTCTCCTTTATCCCAGTATAAAGAGATGACTGCTCCCCACTCCTTTATCCCAGTATAAAGAGGTGACTGCTCCTCTCTCTCCTTTATCCCAGTATAAAGAGATGACTGCTCCTCTCTCTCCTTTATCCCAGTATAAAGAGATGACTGCAACCCCTCTCCTTTATCCCAGTATAAAGAGATGACTGCTCCTCTGTCTTTTATCCCAGTATAAAGAGATGACTGCTCCTCTATCCTTTATCCCAGTATAAAGAGATGACTGCTCCTCTATCCTTTCTCCCAGTCTAAAGAGATGACTGTTCCTCTCTCTCTCCTTTATCCCAGTACAAAGAGCTGACTGCTCCTCTCTCTCCTTTATCCCAGTATAAAGAGGTGACTGCTCCTCTCTCTCCTTTATCCCAGTATAAAGAGGTGACTGCTCCTCTCTCTCCTTTATCCCAGTATAAAGAGATGACTGCTCCCCTCTCCTTTATCCCAGTACAAAGAGGTGACTGCTCCTCTCTCTCCTTTATCCCAGTATAAAGAGATGACTGCTCCCCTCTCCTTTATCCCAGTATAAAGAGGTGACTGCTCCCCTCTCTCCTTTATCCCAGTATAAAGATATTACTGCTCCCCTCTCCTTTATCCCAGTATAAAGAGATGACTGCTCCTCTCTCTCCTTTATCCCAGGATAAAGAGATGACTGCACCCCCTCTCCTTTATCCCAGTATAAAGAGATGACTGCTCCTCTCTCTCCTTTATCCCAGTATAAAGAGGTGACTGCTCCTCTCTCTCCTTTATCCCAGTATAAAGAGGTGACTGCTCCCCCCTCTCCTTTATCCCAGTATAAAGAGATGACTGCTCCTCTCTCCTTTATCCCAGTATAAAGAGATGACTGATCCTCTCTCTCCTTTATCCCAATATAAAGAGGTGACTGCTCCTCTCTCTCCTTTATCCCAGTACAAAGAGATGACTGCTCCTCTCTCCTTTATCCCAGTATAAAGAGATGACTGCTCCTCTCTCTCCTTTATCCCGGGATAAAGAGATGACTGCACCCACTCTCCTTTATCCCAGTATAAAGAGATGACTGCTTCACTCTGTCATTTATCCCAGTATAAAGAGATGACTGCTCCTCTCTCTCCTTTATCCCAGTATAAAGAGGTGACTGCTCCTCTCTCTCCTTTATCCCAGTATATAGAGATGACTGCTCCCCCTCTCCTTTATCACAGTATAAAGAGTTGACTGCTCCCCTCTCCTTTATGCCAGTATAAAGAGATGACTGCTCCTCTCTCTCCTTTATCCCAGTACAAAGAGATGACTGCTCCTCTCTCTCCTTTATCCCAGTATAAAGAGAAGACTGCTCCCCTCTCCTTTATCCCAGTATAAAGAGGTGACTGCTCCTCTCTCTCCTTTATCCCAGTATAAAGGTGACTGCTCCTCTCTCTCCTTTATCCCAGTATAAAGAGATGACTGCACCCCCTCTCCTTTATCCCAGTATAAAGAGATGACTGCTCCTCTCTCCTTTATCCCAGTATAAAGATATGACTGCACCCTCCTCTCCTTTATCCCAGTATAAAGAGATGACTGCTCCTCTATCCTTTCTCCCAGTATAAAGAGATGACTGTTCCACTCTCTCCTTTATCCCAGTACAAAGAGGTGACTGCTCCTCTCTCTCCTTTATCCCAGTATAAAGAGGTGACTGCTCCTCTCTCTCCTTTATCAAAGTATAAAGAGATGACTGCTCCCCACTCCTTTATCCCAGTATAAAGAGGTGACTGCTCCCCTCTCCTTTATCCCAGTATAAAGAGGTGACTGCTCCTCTCTCTCCTTTATCCCAGTATAAAGGTGACTGCTCCTCTCTCTCCTTTATCCCAGTATAAAGAGATGACTGCACCCCTCTCCTTTATCCCAGTATAAAGAGATGACTGCTCCTCTCTCCTTTATCCCAGTATAAAGAGATGACTGCTCCTCTCTCCTTTATCCCAGTATAAAGATATGACTGCACCCTCCTCTCCTTTATCCCAGTATAAAGAGGTGACTGCTCCTCTCTCTCCTTTATCCCAGTATAAAGAGATGACTGCTCCTCTCTCCTTTATCCCAGTACAAATAGATGACTGCTCCTCTCTCTCCTTTATCCCGGTACAAAGAGGTGACTGCTCCTCTCTCTCCTTTATCCCAGTACAAAGAGGTGACTGCTGCTCTCTCTCCTTTATCCCAGTATAAAGAGATGACTGCTCCCCTCTCCTTTATCCCAGTATAAAGAGATGACTGTTCCTCTCTCTCCTTTATCCCAGTATAAAGAGATGACTGCTCCTCTCTCTCCTTTATCCCAGTACAAAGAGATGACTGCTCCCCTCTCTCCTTTATCAAGTATAAAGAGATGACTGCACCCACTCTCCTTTATCCCAGTATAAAGAGATGACTGCTTCACTCTCTCCTTTATCCCAGTATAAAGAGATGACTGCTCCTCTCTCCTTTATCCCAGTACAAATAGATGACTGCTCCTCTCTCTCCTTTATCCCGGTACAAAGAGGTGACTGCTCCTCTCTCTCCTTTATCCCAGTACAAAGAGGTGACTGCTGCTCTCTCTCCTTTATCCCAGTATAAAGAGATGACTGCTCCCCTCTCCTTTATCCCAGTACAAAGAGATGACTGCTCCTCTCTCTCCTTTATCCCGAAACAAAGACGTGACTGCTCCTCTCTCTCCTTTATCCCAGTACAAAGAGATGACTGCTCCTCTCTCTCCTTTATCCCAGGATAAAGAGATGACTGCACCCACTCTCCTTTATCCCAGTATAAAGAGATGACTGCTTCACTCTCTCCTTTATCCCAGTATAAAGAGAAGACTGCTGCTCTCTCTCCTTTATCCCAGTACAAAGATATGACTGTTCCTCTCTCTCCTTTATCCCAGTATAAAGAGATGACTGCTCCTCTCTCTCCTTTATCCCAGTACAAAGAGATGACTGCTCCCCTCTCTCCTTTATCAAGTATAAAGAGATGACTGCACCCTCCTCTCCTTTATCCCAGTATAAAGAGATGACTGTTCCTCTCTCTCCTTTATCCCAGTATAAAGAGATGACTGATCCTCTCTCTCCTTTATCCCAGTATAAAGAGATGACTGCTCCTCTCTCCTTTATCCCAGTATAAAGAGATGACTGCACCCTCCTCTCCTTTATCCCAGTATAAAGAGATGACTGCAACCCCTCTCCTTTATCCCAGTATAAAGAGATGACTGCTCCCCTCTCCTTTTTCCCAGTATAAAGAGGTGACTGCTCCTCTCTCTCCTTTATCCCAGTATAAAGGTGACTGCTCCTCTCTCTCCTTTATCCCAGTATAAAGAGATGACTGCACCCCCTCTCCTTTATCCCAGTATAAAGAGATGACTGCTCCTCTCTCCTTTATCCCAGTATAAAGATATGACTGCACCCTCCTCTCCTTTATGCCAGTATAAAGAGATGACTGCTCCTCTCTCCTTTATCCCAGTATAAAGAGATGACTGATCCTCTCTCTCCTTTATCCCAATATAAAGAGGTGACTGCTCCTCTCTCTCCTTTATCCCAGTACAAAGAGGTGACTGCTCCTCTCTCTCCTTTATCCCAGTACAAAGAGGTGACTGCTCCTCTCTCTCCTTTATCCCAGTATAAAGAGGTGACTGCTCCTCTCTCTCCTTTATCAAAGTATAAAGAGGTGACTGCTCCTCTCTCTCCTTTATCCCAGTATAAAGAGGTGACTGCTCCTCTCTCTCCTTTATCCCAGTATAAAGAGATGACTGCTCCTCTCTCCTTTATCCCAGTACAAATAGATGACTGCTCCTCTCTCTCCTTTATCCCGGTACAAAGAGGTGACTGCTCCTCTCTCTCCTTTATCCCAGTACAAAGAGGTGACTGCTGCTCTCTCTCCTTTATCCCAGTATAAAGAGATGACTGCTCCCCTCTCCTTTATCCCAGTACAAAGAGATGACTGCTCCTCTCTCTCCTTTATCCCGAAACAAAGACGTGACTGCTCCTCTCTCTCCTTTATCCCAGTACAAAGAGATGACTGCTCCTCTCTCTCCTTTATCCCAGGATAAAGAGATGACTGCACCCACTCTCCTTTATCCCAGTATAAAGAGATGACTGCTTCACTCTCTCCTTTATCCCAGTATAAAGAGAAGACTGCTGCTCTCTCTCCTTTATCCCAGTACAAAGATATGACTGCTCCCCCCTCTCCTTTATCCCAGTATAAAGAGATGACTGTTCCTCTCTCTCCTTTATCCCAGTATAAAGAGATGACTGATCCTCTCTCTCCTTTATCCCAGTATAAAGAGATGACTCCTCCTCTCTCCTTTATCCCAGTATAAAGAGATGACTGCACCCTCCTCTCCTTTATCCCAGTATAAAGAGATGACTGCAACCCCTCTCCTTTATCCCAGTATAAAGAGATGACTGCTCCCCTCTCCTTTATCCCAGTATAAAGAGGTGACTGCTCCTCTCTCTCCTTTATCCCAGTATAAAGGTGACTGCTCCTCTCTCTCCTTTATCCCAGTATAAAGAGATGACTGCACCCCCTCTCCTTTATCCCAGTATAAAGAGATGACTGCTCCTCTCTCCTTTATCCCAGTATAAAGATATGACTGCACCCTCCTCTCCTTTATGCCAGTATAAAGAGATGACTGCTCCCTCTCTCCTTTATCCCAGTATAAAGAGATGACTGATCCTCTCTCTCCTTTATCCCAATATAAAGAGGTGACTGCTCCTCTCTCTCCTTTATCCCAGTACAAAGAGGTGACTGCTCCTCTCTCTCCTTTATCCCAGTACAAAGAGGTGACTGCTCCTCTCTCTCCTTTATCCCAGTATAAAGAGGTGACTGCTCCTCTCTCTCCTTTATCAAAGTATAAAGAGGTGACTGCTCCTCTCTCTCCTTTATCCCAGTATAAAGAGGTGACTGCTCCTCTCTCTCCTTTATCCCAGTATAAAGAGATGACTGCTCCTCTCTCCTTTATCCCAGTACAAATAGATGACTGCTCCTCTCTCTCCTTTATCCCGGTACAAAGAGGTGACTGCTCCTCTCTCTCCTTTATCCCAGTACAAAGAGGTGACTGCTGCTCTCTCTCCTTTATCCCAGTATAAAGAGATGACTGCTCCCCTCTCCTTTATCCCAGTACAAAGAGATGACTGCTCCTCTCTCTCCTTTATCCCGAAACAAAGACGTGACTGCTCCTCTCTCTCCTTTATCCCAGTACAAAGAGATGACTGCTCCTCTCTCTCCTTTATCCCAGGATAAAGAGATGACTGCACCCACTCTCCTTTATCCCAGTATAAAGAGATGACTGCTTCACTCTCTCCTTTATCCCAGTATAAAGAGAAGACTGCTGCTCTCTCTCCTTTATCCCAGTACAAAGATATGACTGCTCCCCCCTCTCCTTTATCCCAGTATAAAGAGATGACTGTTCCTCTCTCTCCTTTATCCCAGTATAAAGAGATGACTGCTCCTCTCTCTCCTTTATCCCAGTACAAAGAGATGACTGCTCCCCTCTCTCCTTTATCAAGTATAAAGAGATGACTGCACCCTCCTCTCCTTTATCCCAGTATAAAGAGATGACTGTTCCTCTCTCTCCTTTATCCCAGTATAAAGAGATGACTGATCCTCTCTCTCCTTTATCCCAGTATAAAGAGATGACTGCTCCTCTCTCCTTTATCCCAGTATAAAGAGATGACTGCACCCTCCTCTCCTTTATCCCAGTATAAAGAGATGACTGCAACCCCTCTCCTTTATCCCAGTATAAAGAGATGACTGCTCCCCTCTCCTTTATCCCAGTATAAAGAGGTGACTGCTCCTCTCTCTCCTTTATCCCAGTATAAAGGTGACTGCTCCTCTCTCTCCTTTATCCCAGTATAAAGAGATGACTGCACCCCCTCTCCTTTATCCCAGTATAAAGAGATGACTGCTCCTCTCTCCTTTATCCCAGTATAAAGATATGACTGCACCCTCCTCTCCTTTATGCCAGTATAAAGAGATGACTGCTCCTCTCTCCTTTATCCCAGTATAAAGAGATGACTGATCCTCTCTCTCCTTTATCCCAATATAAAGAGGTGACTGCTCCTCTCTCTCCTTTATCCCAGTACAAAGAGGTGACTGCTCCTCTCTCTCCTTTATCCCAGTACAAAGAGGTGACTGCTCCTCTCTCTCCTTTATCCCAGTATAAAGAGGTGACTGCTCCTCTCTCTCCTTTATCAAAGTATAAAGAGGTGACTGCTCCTCTCTCTCCTTTATCCCAGTATAAAGAGGTGACTGCTCCTCTCTCTCCTTTATCCCAGTATAAAGAGGTGACTGCTCCTCTCTCTCCTTTATCCCAGTATAAAGAGGTGACTGCTCCTCTCTCTCCTTTATCAAAGTATAAAGAGGTGACTGCTCCTCTCTCTCCTTTATCCCAGTATAAAGAGGTGACTGCTCCTCTCTCTCCTTTATCAAAGTATAAAGAGATGACTGCTCCCCACTCCTTTATCCCAGTATAAAGAGGTGACTGCTCCCCTCTCCTTTATCCCAGTATAAAGAGGTGACTGCTCCTCTCTCCTTTATCCCAGTATAAAGGTGACTGCTCCTCTCTCTCCTTTATCCCAGTATAAAGAGATGACTGCACCCCTCTCCTTTATCCCAGTATAAAGAGATGACTGCTCCTCTCTCCTTTATCCCAGTATAAAGAGATGACTGCTCCTCTCTCCTTTATCCCAGTATAAAGATATGACTGCACCCTCCTCTCCTTTATCCCAGTATAAAGAGGTGACTGCTCCTCTCTCTCCTTTATCCCAGTATAAAGAGATGACTGCTCCTCTCTCCTTTATCCCAGTACAAATAGATGACTGCTCCTCTCTCTCCTTTATCCCGGTACAAAGAGGTGACTGCTCCTCTCTCTCCTTTATCCCAGTACAAAGAGGTGACTGCTGCTCTCTCTCCTTTATCCCAGTATAAAGAGATGACTGCTCCCCTCTCCTTTATCCCAGTATAAAGAGATGACTGTTCCTCTCTCTCCTTTATCCCAGTATAAAGAGATGACTGCTCCTCTCTCTCCTTTATCCCAGTACAAAGAGATGACTGCTCCCCTCTCTCCTTTATCAAGTATAAAGAGATGACTGCACCCACTCTCCTTTATCCCAGTATAAAGAGATGACTGCTTCACTCTCTCCTTTATCCCAGTATAAAGAGATGACTGCTCCTCTCTCCTTTATCCCAGTACAAATAGATGACTGCTCCTCTCTCTCCTTTATCCCGGTACAAAGAGGTGACTGCTCCTCTCTCTCCTTTATCCCAGTACAAAGAGGTGACTGCTGCTCTCTCTCCTTTATCCCAGTATAAAGAGATGACTGCTCCCCTCTCCTTTATCCCAGTACAAAGAGATGACTGCTCCTCTCTCTCCTTTATCCCGAAACAAAGACGTGACTGCTCCTCTCTCTCCTTTATCCCAGTACAAAGAGATGACTGCTCCTCTCTCTCCTTTATCCCAGGATAAAGAGATGACTGCACCCACTCTCCTTTATCCCAGTATAAAGAGATGACTGCTTCACTCTCTCCTTTATCCCAGTATAAAGAGAAGACTGCTGCTCTCTCTCCTTTATCCCAGTACAAAGATATGACTGCTCCCCCCTCTCCTTTATCCCAGTATAAAGAGATGACTGTTCCTCTCTCTCCTTTATCCCAGTATAAAGAGATGACTGCTCCTCTCTCTCCTTTATCCCAGTACAAAGAGATGACTGCTCCCCTCTCTCCTTTATCAAGTATAAAGAGATGACTGCACCCTCCTCTCCTTTATCCCAGTATAAAGAGATGACAGTTCCTCTCTCTCCTTTATCCCAGTATAAAGAGATGACTGATCCTCTCTCTCCTTTATCCCAGTATAAATAGATGACTGCTCCTCTCTCCTTTATCCCAGTATAAAGAGATGACTGCACCCTCCTCTCCTTTATCCCAGTATAAAGAGATGACTGCAACCCCTCTCCTTTATCCCAGTATAAAGAGATGACTGCTCCTCTCTCCTTTATCCCAGTATAAAGATATGACTGCACCCTCCTCTCCTTTATCCCAGTATAAAGAGGTGACTGCTCCTCTCTCTCCTTTATCCCAGTATAAAGACACAACTGCTCCCCTCTCCTTTATCCCAGTACAAAGAGATGACTGCTCCTCTCTCTCCTTTATCCCGAAACAAAGACGTGACTGCTCCTCTCTCTCCTTTATCCCAGTACAAAGAGATGACTGCTCCTCTCTCTCCTTTATCCCAGTATAAAGAGATGACTGCACCCACTCTCCTTTATCCCAGTATAAAGAGATGACTGCTTCACTCTCTCCTTTATCCCAGTATAAAGAGAAGACTGCTGCTCTCTCTCCTTTATCCCAGTACAAAGATATGACTGCTCCCCTCTCTCCTTTATCCCAGTATAAAGAGGTAACTGCTCCTCTCTCTCCTTTATCCCAGTATAAAGGTGATTGCTCCTCTCTCTCCTTTATCCCAGTATAAAGAGATGACTGCAACCCCTCTCCTTTATCCCAGTATAAAGAGATGACTGCTCCCCTGTCTTTTATCCCAGTATAAAGAGATGACTGCTCCTCTATCCTTTATCCCAGTATAAAGAGATGACTGCTCCTCTATCCTTTCTCCCAGTATAAAGAGATGACTGTTCCACTCTCTCCTTTATCCCAGTACAAAGAGGTGACTGCTGCTCTCTCTCCTTTATCCCAGTATAAAGAGATGACTGCTCCCCTCTCCTTTATCCCAGTACAAAGAGATGACTGCTCCTCTCTCTCCTTTATCCCGAAACAAAGACGTGACTGCTCCTCTCTCTCCTTTATCCCAGTACAAAGAGATGACTGCTCCTCTCTCTCCTTTATCCCAGTATAAAGAGATGACTGCACCCACTCTCCTTTATCCCAGTATAAAGAGATGACTGCTTCACTCTCTCCTTTATCCCAGTATAAAGAGAAGACTGCTGCTCTCTCTCCTTTATCCCAGTACAAAGATATGACTGCTCCCCTCTCTCCTTTATCCCAGTATAAAGAGGTAACTGCTCCTCTCTCTCCTTTATCCCAGTATAAAGGTGATTGCTCCTCTCTCTCCTTTATCCCAGTATAAAGAGATGACTGCAACCCCTCTCCTTTATCCCAGTATAAAGAGATGACTGCTCCCCTGTCTTTTATCCCAGTATAAAGAGATGACTGCTCCTCTATCCTTTATCCCAGTATAAAGAGATGACTGCTCCTCTATCCTTTCTCCCAGTATAAAGAGATGACTGTTCCACTCTCTCCTTTATCCCAGTACAAAGAGGTGACTGCTGCTCTCTCTCCTTTATCCCAGTATAAAGAGATGACTGCTCCCCTCTCCTTTATCCCAGTACAAAGAGATGACTGCTCCTCTCTCTCCTTTATCCCGAAACAAAGACGTGACTGCTCCTCTCTCTCCTTTATCCCAGTACAAAGAGATGACTGCTCCTCTCTCTCCTTTATCCCAGGATAAAGAGATGACTGCACCCACTCTCCTTTATCCCAGTATAAAGAGATGACTGCTTCACTCTCTCCTTTATCCCAGTATAAAGAGAAGACTGCTGCTCTCTCTCCTTTATCCCAGTACAAAGATATGACTGCTCCCCCCTCTCCTTTATCCCAGTATAAAGAGATGACTGTTCCTCTCTCTCCTTTATCCCAGTATAAAGAGATGACTGCTCCTCTCTCTCCTTTATCCCAGTACAAAGAGATGACTGCTCCCCTCTCTCCTTTATCAAGTATAAAGAGATGACTGCACCCTCCTCTCCTTTATCCCAGTATAAAGAGATGACTGTTCCTCTCTCCTTTATCCCAGTATAAAGAGATGACTGATCCTCTCTCTCCTTTATCCCAGTATAAAGAGATGACTGCTCCTCTCTCCTTTATCCCAGTATAAAGATATGACTGCACCTCCTCTCCTTTATCCCAGTATAAAGAGAAGACTGCTGCTCTCTCTCCTTTATCCCAGTACAAAGATATGACTGCTCCCCCTCTCCTTTATCCCAGTATAAAGAGATGACTGCTCCTCTCTCTCCTTTATCCCAAACAAAGAGGTGATGTGACTGCTCCTCTCTCTCCTTTATCCCAGTACAAAGAGATGACTGCTCCTCTCTCTCCTTTATCCCAGGATAAAGAGATGACTGCACCCACTCTCCTTTATCCCAGTATAAAGAGATGACTGCTTCCTCTCTCCTTTATCCCAGTATAAAGAGAAGACTGCTGCTCTCTCTCCTTTATCCCAGTACAAAGATATGACTGCTCCCCTCTCTCCTTTATCCCAGTATAAAGAGGTAACTGCTCCTCTCTCTCCTTTATCCCAGTATAAAGGTGATTGCTCCTCTCACTCCTTTATCCCAGTATAAAGAGATGACTGCAACCCCTCTCCTTTATCCCAGTATAAAGAGATGACTGCTCCCCTGTCTTTTATCCCAGTATAAAGAGATGACTGCTCCTCTATCCTTTATCCCAGTATAAAGAGATGACTGCTCCTCTATCCTTTCTCCCAGTATAAAGAGATGACTGTTCCACTCTCTCCTTTATCCCAGTACAAAGAGGTGACTGCTCCTCTCTCTCCTTTATCCCAGTATAAAGAGATGACTGCTCCCCTCTCCTTTATCCCAGTATAAAGAGATGACTGCTCCTCTCTCTCCTTTATCCCAGGATAAAGAGATGACTGCACCCCTCTCCTTTATCCCAGTATAAAGAGATGACTGCTCCTCTCTCTCCTTTATCCCAGTATAAAGAGGTGACTGCTCCTCTCTCTCCTTTATCCCAGTATAAAGAGATGACTGCTCCCCCCTCTCCTTTATCCCAGTATAAAGAGATGACTGCTCCTCTCTCACCTTTATGCCAGCATAAAGAGATGACTGCTCCTCTCTCTCTTTATCCCAGTATAAAGAGATGACTGATCCTCTCTCTCCTTTATCCCAATATAAAGAGGTGACTGCTCCTCTCTCTCCTTTATCCCAGTACAAACAGGTGACTGCTCCTCTCTCTCCTTTATCCCAGTACAAAGAGGTGACTGCTCCTCTCTCTCCTTTATCCCAGTATAGAGAGGTGACTGCTCCTCTCTCTCCTTTATCAAAGTATAAAGAGGTGACTGCTCCTCTCTCTCCTTTATCCCAGTATAAAGAGATGACTGCACCCCCTCTCCTTTATCCCAGTATAAAGAGATGACTGCTCCTCTCCTTTATCCCAGTATAAAGATATGACTGCACCCTCCTCTCCTTTATCCCAGTATAAAGAGGTGACTGCTCCTCTCTCTCCTTTATCCCAGTATAAAGAGACAACTGCTCCCCTCTCCTTTATCCCAGTATAAAGAGATGACTGATCCTCTCTCTCCTTTATCCCAGTACAAAGAGGTGACTGCTCCTCTCTCTCCTTTATCCCAGTACAAAGAGGTGACTGCTCCTCTCTCTCCTTTATGCCAGTATAAAGAGGTGACTGCTCCTCTCTCTCCTTTATCAAAGTATAAAGAGGTGACTGCTCCTCTCTCTCCTTTATCCCAGTATAAAGAGATGACTGCTCCCCACTCCTTTATCCCAGTATAAAGAGGTGACTGCTCCCCTCTCCTTTATCCCAGTATAAAGAGGTGACTGCTCCTCTCTCTCCTTTATCCCAGTATAAAGGTGACTGCTCCTCTTCTCCTTTACCAGTATAAAGAGATGACTGCACCCCTCTCCTTTATCCCAGTATAAAGAGATGACTGCTCCTCTCTCCTTTATCCCAGTATAAAGATATGACTGCACCCTCCTCTCCTTTATGCCAGTATAAAGAGATAACTGCTCCTCTCTCCTTTATCCCAGTATAAAGAGATGACTGATCCTCTCTCTCCTTTATCCCAATATAAAGAGGTGACTGCTCCTCTCTCTCCTTTATCCCAGTACAAAGAGGTGACTGCTCCTCTCTCTCCTTTATCCCAGTACAAAGAGGTGACTGCTCCTCTCTCTCCTTTATCCCAGTATAAAGAGGTGACTGCTCCTCTCTCTCCTTTATCAAAGTATAAAGAGGTGACTGCTCCTCTCTCTCCTTTATCCCAGTATAAAGAGGTGACTGCTCCTCTCTCTCCTTTATCCCAGTATAAAGAGGTGACTGCTCCTCTCTCTCCTTTATCCCAGTATAAAGAGGTGACTGCTCCTCTCTCTCCTTTATCAAAGTATAAAGAGGTGACTGCTCCTCTCTCTTCTTTATCCCAGTATAAAGAGGTGACTGCTCCTCTCTCTCCTTTATCAAAGTATAAAGAGATGACTGCTCCCCACTCCTTTATCCCAGTATAAAGAGGTGACTGCTCCCCTCTCCTTTATCCCAGTATAAAGGTGACTGCTCCTCTCTCTCCTTTATCCCAGTATAAAGGTGACTGCTCCTCTCTCTCCTTTATCCCAGTATAAAGAGATGACTGCACCCCTCTCCTTTATCCCAGTATAAAGAGATGACTGCTCCTCTCTCCTTTATCCCAGTATAAAGAGATGACTGCTCCTCTCTCCTTTATCCCAGTATAAAGATATGACTGCTCCTCTCTCCTTTATCCCAGTACAAATAGATGACTGCTCCTCTCTCTCCTTTATCCCGGTACAAAGAGGTGACTGCTCCTCTCTCTCCTTTATCCCAGTACAAAGAGGTGACTGCTGCTCTCTCTCCTTTATCCCAGTATAAAGAGGTGACTGCTCCTCTCTCTCCTTTATCCCAGTATAAAGAGGTGACTGCTCCCCCCTCTCCTTTATCCCAGTATAAAGAGATGACTGCTCCTCTCTCTCCTTTATGCCAGTATAAAGAGATGACTGCTCCTCTCTCTCCTTTATCCCAGTATAAAGAGATGACTGCTCCTCTCTCCTTTATCCCAGTATAAAGAGATGACTGATCCTCTCTATCCTTTATCCCAATATAAAGAGGTGACTGCTCCTCTCTCTCCTTTATCCCAGTACAAAGAGATGACTGCTCCTCTCTCCTTTATCCCAGTATAAAGAGATGACTGCTCCTCTCTCTCCTTTATCCCGGGATAAAGAGATGACTGCACCCACTCTCCTTTATCCCAGTATAAAGAGATGACTGCTTCACTCTCTCATTTATCCCAGTATAAAGAGATGACTGCTTCACTCTCTCATTTATCCCAGTATAAAGAGATGACTGCTCCTCTCTCTCCTTTATCCCAGTATAAAGAGGTGACTGCTCCTCTCTCTCCTTTATCCCAGTATAAGAGATGACTGCTCCCCTCTCCTTTATCCCAGTATAAAGAGTTGACTGCTCCCCTCTCCTTTATGCCAGTATAAAGAGATGACTGCTCCTCTCTCTCCTTTATCCCAGTACAAAGAGATGACTGCTCCTCTCTCTCCTTTATCCCAGTATAAAGAGAAGACTGCTCCTCTCTCTCCTTTATCCCAGTATAAAGAGAAGACTGCTGCTCTCTCTCCTTTATCCCAGTACAACCCAGATATGACTGCTCCCCTCTCTCCTTTATCCCAGTATAAAGAGGTAACTGCTCCTCTCTCTCCTTTATCCCAGTATAAAGGTGATTGCTCCTCTCTCTCCTTTATCCCAGTATAAAGAGATGACTGCTCCTCTCTCTCCTTTATCCCAGTATAAAGAGATGACTGTTCCTCTCTCTCTCCTTTATCCCAGTACAAAGAGATGACTGCTCCTCTCTCTACTTTATCCCAGTATAAAGAGATGACTGCTCCTCTCTCTCCTTTATCCCAGTATAAAGAGATGACTGCTCCCCACTCCTTTATCCCAGTATAAAGAGGTGACTGCTCCTCTCTCTCCTTTATCCCAGTATAAAGAGATGACTGCTCCTCTCTCTCTCCTTTATCCCAGTACAAAGAGGTGACTGCTCCTCTCTCTCCTTTATCCCAGTATAAAGAGGTGACTGCTCCTCTCTCTCCTTTATCCCAGTATAAAGAGGTGACTGCTCCTCTCTCTCCTTTATCCCAGTATAAAGAGATGACTGCTCCCCTCTCCTTTATCCCAGTACAAAGAGGTGACTGCTCCTCTCTCTCCTTTATCCCAGTATAAAGAGATGACTGCTCCCCTCTCCTTTATCCCAGTATAAAGAGGTGACTGCTCCCCTCTCTCCTTTATCCCAGTATAAAGATATTACTGCTCCCCTCTCCTTTATCCCAGTATAAAGAGATGACTGCTCCTCTCTCTCCTTTATCCCAGGATAAAGAGATGACTGCACCCCCTCTCCTTTATCCCAGTATAAAGAGATGACTGCTCCTCTCTCCCTTTATCCCAGTATAAAGAGGTGACTGCTCCTCTCTCTCCTTTATCCCAGTATAAAGAGGTGACTGCTCCCCCCTCTCCTTTATCCCAGTATAAAGAGATGACTGCTCCTCTCTCCTTTATCCCAGTATAAAGAGATGACTGATCCTCTCTCTCCTTTATCCCAATATAAAGAGGTGACTGCTCCTCTCTCTCCTTTATCCCAGTACAAAGAGATGACTGCTCCTCTCTCCTTTATCCCAGTATAAAGAGATGACTGCTCCTCTCTCTCCTTTATCCCGGGATAAAGAGATGACTGCACCCACTCTCCTTTATCCCAGTATAAAGAGATGACTGCTTCACTCTGTCATTTATCCCAGTATAAAGAGATGACTGCTCCTCTCTCTCCTTTATCCCAGTATAAAGAGGTGACTGCTCCTCTCTCTCCTTTATCCCAGTATATAGAGATGACTGCTCCCCCTCTCCTTTATCACAGTATAAAGAGTTGACTGCTCCCCTCTCCTTTATGCCAGTATAAAGAGATGACTGCTCCTCTCTCTCCTTTATCCCAGTACAAAGAGATGACTGCTCCTCTCTCTCCTTTATCCCAGTATAAAGAGAAGACTGCTCCTCTCTCTCCTTTATCCCAGTATAAAGAGAAGACTGCTGCTCTCTCTCCTTTATCCCAGTACAACGATATGACTGCTCCCCTCTCTCCTTTATCCCAGTATAAAGAGGTAACTGCTCCTCTCTCTCCTTTATCCCAGTATAAAGGTGATTGCTCCTCTCTCTCCTTTATCCCAGTATAAAGAGATGACTGCTCCTCTCTCTCCTTTATCCCAGTATAAAGAGATGACTGTTCCTCTCTCTCTCCTTTATCCCAGTACAAAGAGGTGACTGCTCCTCTCTCTACTTTATCAAAGTATAAAGAGGTGACTGCTCCTCTCTCTCCTTTATCCCAGTATAAAGAGATGACTGCTCCCCACTCCTTTATCCCAGTATAAAGAGGTGACTGCTCCTCTCTCTCCTTTATCCCAGTATAAAGAGATGACTGCTCCCCACTCCTTTATCCCAGTATAAAGAGGTGACTGCTCCTCTCTCTCCTTTATCCCAGTATAAAGAGATGACTGCTCCCCACTCCTTTATCCCAGTATAAAGAGGTGACTGCTCCTCTCTCTCCTTTATCCCAGTATAAAGAGATGACTGCTCCCCACTCCTTTATCCCAGTATAAAGAGGTGACTGCTCCTCTCTCTCCTTTATCCCAGTATAAAGAGATGACTGCTCCCCTCTCCTTTATCCCAGTATAAAGAGGTGACTGTTCCCCTCTCTCCTTTATCAAAGTATAAAGAGGTGACTGCTCCTCTCTCTCCTTTATCAAAGTATAAAGAGGTGACTGCTCCTCTCTCTCCTTTATCCCAGTATAAAGAGAAGACTGCTGCTCTCTCTCCTTTATCCCAGTACAACGATATGACTGCTCCCCTCTCTCCTTTATCCCAGTATAAAGAGGTAACTGCTCCTCTCTCTCCTTTATCCCAGTATAAAGGTGATTGCTCCTCTCTCTCCTTTATCCCAGTATAAAGAGATGACTGCTCCTCTCTCTCCTTTATCCCAGTATAAAGAGATGACTGTTCCTCTCTCTCTCCTTTATCCCAGTACAAAGAGGTGACTGCTCCTCTCTCTACTTTATCAAAGTATAAAGAGGTGACTGCTCCTCTCTCTCCTTTATCCCAGTATAAAGAGATGACTGCTCCCCACTCCTTTATCCCAGTATAAAGAGGTGACTGCTCCTCTCTCTCCTTTATCCCAGTATAAAGAGATGACTGCTCCCCACTCCTTTATCCCAGTATAAAGAGGTGACTGCTCCTCTCTCTCCTTTATCCCAGTATAAAGAGATGACTGCTCCCCACTCCTTTATCCCAGTATAAAGAGGTGACTGCTCCTCTCTCTCCTTTATCCCAGTATAAAGAGATGACTGCTCCCCACTCCTTTATCCCAGTATAAAGAGGTGACTGCTCCTCTCTCTCCTTTATCCCAGTATAAAGAGATGACTGCTCCCCTCTCCTTTATCCCAGTATAAAGAGGTGACTGTTCCCCTCTCTCCTTTATCAAAGTATAAAGAGGTGACTGCTCCTCTCTCTCCTTTATCAAAGTATAAAGAGGTGACTGCTCCTCTCTCTCCTTTATCCCAGTATAAAGAGAAGACTGCTCCCCACTCCTTTATCCCAGTATAAAGAGGTGACTGCTCCCCTCTCCTTTATCCCAGTATAAAGAGGTGACTGCTCCTCTCTCTCCTTTATCCCAGTATAAAGGTGACTGCTCCTCTCTCTCCTTTATCCCAGTATGAAGAGATGACTGTTCATCTCTCTCCTTTATCCCAGTATAAATAGATGACTGCACCCCCTCTCCTTTATCCCAGTAAAAAGAGATGACTGCTCCTCTCTCCTTTATCCCAGTATAAAGAGATGATTGCACCCCCTCTCCTTTATCCCAGTATAAAGAGATGACTGCTCCTCTCTCCTTTATCCCAGTATAAAGAGATGACTGCACCCTCCTCTCCTTTATCCCAGTATAAAGAGATGACTGCACCCCCTCTCCTTTATCCCAGTATAAAGAGATGACTGCTCCTCTCTCCTTTATCCCAGTATAAATATATGACTGCACCCTCCTCTCCTTTATCCCAGTATAAAGAGGTGACTGCTCCTCTCTCTCCTTTATCCCAGTATAAAGAGACAACTGCTCCCCTCTCCTTTATCCCAGTATAAAGAGATGACTGTTCCTCTCTCTCCTTTATCCCGGTACAAAGACGTGACTGCTCCTCTCTCTGCTTTATCCCAGTACAAAGAGATGACTGCTCCTCTCTCTCCTTTATCCCAGTATAAAGAGATGACTGCTCCTCTCTCTCCTTTATCCCAGTATAAAGAGATGACTGCTCCTCTCTCTCCTTTATCCCAGTATAAAGAGATGACTGCTCCTCTCTCTCCTTTATCCCAGTATAAAGAGATGACTGCTCCTCTCTCTCCTTTATCCCAGTATAAAGAGATGACTGCTCCTCTCTCTCCTTTATCCCAGTATAAAGAGATGACTGCTCCTCTCTCTCCTTTATCCCAGTATAAAGAGATGACTGCTCCTCTCTCTCCTTTATCCCAGTACAAAGATATGACTGCTCCTCTCTTTTATCCGGGTACCGGCACCCCCAATGTGAAGTGGCTGATATCCTGACGGATCACAAAGCGCTGTTAGCTGCCTGCGCGCACACAAACCAAAATGAACACTACTGGCATTCGCATTTGTTGTCTTTGAGGGGAAAGCTCTCATCAAATCAATATGCAATTTCTGTCCGTTTCAACATTCCCAAACGGGATGTTTTGAGACACCGAGTTCTTGAATGTCAACCAAGCCCAACATTCCTGGACCAACGTCCTTCTGAGGTTACTTCAAGCACTGTGTTTAAAAAAAGACTGCATTGCACTGGGAAACACACACTGGGCGATGATGATGAGGATGAGGATGGCGTAGCACATGAAGACAAGTGAAGACATCTTCATTCTTATCTGAATTTACTTACAAACACGGACTGATTCATGTCTCCACCTGCTTGTAGGGTAGTAATCAAAATATCCCTTGCTGACATTAAAACAGAAACCCTGAGTCTGTGATCTTTCACCTGCCCATTGGGGAACATTAAAAGCTAAATTAAAGAGAGGCTACGTGCTTGGCTGTGTTTAGCTTGGGCTTCCAGCTGGCCGTTTTGACCCTGCAGAGAACAATGCAAGTTGCAACTGAAAGCACTCTTAGAACCACGTCCCTCCTACACCACCTCTGGTGCATACCAAAACAAAGGGCCAAACCAGATAACAAATAGAGATATCACTGTGCCAAGGCCTTCTTTGCGCTGAAAGCCTGAGCATGATCTGGTGCTGAAGTCGGTCTAGTCAAGCTAACAAAAAAAGAGCATAAAGTTAGAAGAAATTCTGAAGAAAAATCTATTGAAATTAGGAATATAGCATGTATAAATCTACTGTATAAATCTATAATGTATACATCTATACTGTATAAATCTACTGTATAAATCTATACTGTATACATCTATACTGTATAAATCTACTGTATACATCTATACTGTATAAATCTACTGTATAAATCTATACTGTATACATCCATACTGTATACATCTATACTGTATAAATCTATACTGTATACATCCATACTGTATACATCTATACTGAATAAATCTACTGTATAAATCTATACTGTATACATCCATACTGTATACATCCATACTGTATAAATCTACTGTATACATCTATCATCTATACTGTATAAATCTATACTGTATACATCCATACTGTATACATCCATACTGTATACATCTATACTGTATACATCTATACTGTATATATATCAATACTTTATACATCTATACTGTATACATCTATACTGTATACATCTATACTGTATACATCAATACTTTATACATCTATACTGTATAAATCTTTACTGTATAAATCTATACTTTATACATCTATACTGTATAAATCTACTGTATACATCTATACTGTATACATCTATACTGTATAAATCAATACTTTATACATCTATACTGTATAAATCTATACTTTATACATCTATACTGTATAAATCAATACTTTATACATCTATACTGTATACATCTATACTTTATACATATATACTGTATACATCTATACTTTATACATCTATACTGTATAAATCTATACTTTATACATCTATACTGTATAAATCAATACTTTATACATCTATAATGTATAAATCAATACTTTATACATCTATACTGTATACATCTATACTGTATACATCTATACTGTATAAATCTATACTGTATAAATCTATACTGTATACATCTATACTGTATAAATCTTGTATATTCTTCATGTAGTCATTGATAGCCATGGAATCTCTGGAATCCTCTTCTCGAACAATGTTACTTGTGGCAACAGTTTCATTTAGATTATTTTTCTGTGGAAATTTGACCAAAGAAGAAATAAACAAAAGTTGTCTTGATCTGCACAATCAGCAGTCAGTCATATTCCAAAACAAATATGCTTGTAAAATGTAAACACATTTTCCAAACAGATAGCTGCTGGTAGCCAGTGGAGCATCCATCCAACCCCAGACCCCGAGTGTTAATGTTCTCAACTGTGTTTATTTTCCCAGAGCCCCAGGCACCCCTATGGCCTGTTGCCTCTGTTTCGTGGCTGATTGATTTGAGATTTTTGTGTGTAACATCTCCATGTGTAAGCAGTTTAGGATTGTTGAGACAAATGTCTGTCAACACAACCCAGAAACTCAACAAGCTTTGAGGGAGGGAGTATGAGGAACTATAAGATGGAGTGGAGGAAAAATCAATATGAGAGAGACGGGGGAGAAAGAGACTGGGGAGAGAGAGACTGGGGAGAGAACGAGAGTGAGAGAGAGAAACGGGGGAGAGAGAGAGAAAGAGAGACTGGGGAGAGAGAGAGAAAGAGAGACTGGGGAGAGAGAGACTGGGGAGAGAGAGACTGGGGAGAAGAGAGACTGGGGAGAGAGAGACTGGGGAGAGAGAGACTGGAGAGAGAGAAACGGGGGAGAGAGAGAGAAATGGGGGAGAGAGAGAGAAATGGGGAGAGAGAGAGAAACGGGGGAGAGAGAGAGAAATGGGGGAGAGAGAGAGAAATGGGGGAGAGAGAGAGAAAGAGAAACGGGGGAGAGAGAGAGAAAGAGAAACGGGGGAGAGAGAGAGAGAAAGAGAAACGGGGGAGAGAGAGAGAGAAAGAGAAACGGGGGAGGGACACATGATGCACAGTTTCACTCATGACACAGAAAGGACACCCCTGTCTGACTCCCGAGTCTTTCCGTGCCAACCAGCTGTTAGTGGCCAGGGCTTCATGTAGAACCCTCCACTGGAGGTCCCCTTAGATGTTAGTCCTGTTAGTGGCCAGGGCTTCATGTAGAACCCTCCACTGGAGGTCCCCTTAGATGTTAGTCCTGTTAGTGGCCAGGGCTTCATGTAGAACCCTCCACTGGAGGTCCCCTTAGATGTTAGTCCTGTTAGTGGCCAGGGCTTCATGTAGAACCCTCCACTGGAGGTCCCCTTAGATGTTAGTCCTGTTAGTGGCCAGGGCTTCATGTAGAACCCTCCACTGGAGGTCCCCTTAGATGTTAGTCCTGTTAGTGGCCAGGGCTTCATGTAGAACCCTCCACTGGAGGTCCCCTTAGATGTTAGTCCTGTTAGTGGCCAGGGCTTCATGTAGAACCCTCCACTGGAGGTCCCCTTAGATGTTAGTCCTGTTAGTGGCCAGGGCTTCATGTAGAACCCTCCACTGGAGGTCCCCTTAGATGTTAGTCCTGTTTGTTGTGCCAGGACTTCCAGGGTTTCCACCCTTAGTAAACCCGCTGCTGCCATTAGTCGCTTCTGCAGTGACTGAAACGATCTCAAAAGGATGGAAGATAGGCTCCTCCCACACCCACAGCCCAGGCTCCACAGCCCCTTCTCATTTGGGCCTTAATAGCTGCTAGGGCCTCGGTCCAACCCTAATCCGCCAGTTCTCCTCAGCAGCGCGCATGCAGGTTCCTTCCAGCCAACATCAGTATGCTACAGCAGTCTCGACAAGTCCAACATGTCCCTGACTAAGAACAAGTTGTCAGTGATTGAGCATCCCTGTACACAATATGTCTGGTCCTTGTGCACTATAGAGTGCAGACGGGACTTCAGTTAGCGAGGACCTTGGCAAATATCTTGTAGTCAGCACAGAGTAATGCCACAGGCTTGCAGTTCTTAAGTTCACAGAAGGCCCCTTTTTTGGGCAGAAGAGTCAGAGCCGCCGGACGGCAGCTCATTGGCAACTCTCTTACCCCGACGCACTCACGCAACATGCAAAATAAGTCCAGTCCAATTATTCCCCAGAATTTTTCATAAAACTCCACTGGGAGTCCATCGACTGCATAACCTTGGCTTCACCGCTCTGACATCTGGGTTACGGCCTCTGCCAGTTCATGGGACAACAGGGGAATGTCCATTTCATCCCTCTGTGCCAGAGAGAGCTGAGCACAGATAGGATCACACATTTCTGCCCTATACAACTCAGTATAAAACTCCACAGTCCGCTCCCGCATCTCCCCCACCACTGAGGTCACCCGCCCATCAAACAGCCGTAGACAATGCATAACCTTGGCTTCACCGCTCTGTCTTTCCAAACCAATGAAGGAGACAAGCACAAGGACATGTGAAACTGATCAGAGCGTGACAAGGACACCATGCCCCTCATTTTTACAAAGCTCTCCCTCGCCCTCCATTTGGTAAATCCGACCACAATTCTATCCTCCTGATTCCTGCTTACAAGAAAAAATTAAAGCAGGAAGCACTAGTGACTCGGTCTATAAAAAAGTGGTCAGGTGAAGCAGATGCTAAACCACAGGACTGTTTTGGTATCACAGACTGGAACATGCTCCGGGATTCTTCCGATGGCATTGAGGAGTACACCACATCAGTCACTGGCTTTATCATAAGTGATCACAGTGATACCGCCCAAACAGATCCACAGATGATGCAATCTCTATTGCACTCCACACTACCCTTTCCCACCTGGACAAAAGGAACACCTATGTGAGAATGCTATTCATTGACTACAGCTCAGCGTTCAACACCATAGTACCCTCAAAACTCATCACTAAGCTAAGGATCCTGGGACTAAACACCTCCCTCTGCAACTGGATCCTGGACTTCCTGACGGGCCGCGCCCAGGTGGTGAGGGTAGGTAGCAACACATCTGCCAAGCTGATCCTCAACACTGGAGCCCCTCAGGGGTGCGTGCTCAGTCCCCTCCTGTACTCCCTGTTCACCCACGACTGCACGGCCAGGCACGACTCCAACACCGTCATTAAGTTTGCAGACGACACAACAGTGGTAGGCTTGATCACCGACAACGACGAGACAGCCTATAGGGAGGAGGTCAGAGAGGCCGGGTGGTGCCAGAATAACAACCTATCCCTCAACGTAACCAAGACTAAGGAGATGATTGTGGACTACTGGAAAAGAAGGACCGAGCACGCCCCCATTCTCATCGACGGGGCTGTAGTGGAGCAGGTTGAGAGCTTCAAGTTCCTTGGTGTCCACATCAACAACAAACTAGAATGGTCCAAACACCAAGACAGTCGTGAAGAGGGCACGACAAAGCATATTCCCCCTCAAGAAAATAAAAAGATTTGGCATGGGTCCTCAGATCCTCAAAAGGTTCTACAGCTGCAACATCGAGAGTATGGTTGCATCACTGCCTGATTAGGCAATTGCTCGGACTCTGACCGCAAGGCACTACAGAGGGTAGTGCGTATGGCCCAGTGCATCACTGGGGCTAAGCTGCCTGTCATCCAGGACCTCTACACCAGGCGGTGTCAGAGGAAGGCCCAAAATATTGTCAAAGACCCCAGCCACCCCAGTCATAGACTGTTCTCTCTACTACCGCATGGCAAACTGTACCGGGGTGCCAAGTCTAGGACAAAAAGGCTTGTCAACACTTTTTACCCCCAAGTCATAAGACTCCTGAACAGGTAATCAAATGGCTACCCGGACTATTTGCCTTGTGTGCCCCCCCCCAACCTCTCTTTTACGCAGCTGCTACTCTCTGTTTATCATATATGCATAGTCACTTTAACTATACATTCATGTACATACTACCTCAATTGGCCCGACCAACCAGTGCTCCTGCACATTGGCTAACCGAGCTATCTGCACTGTGTCACGCCACCCACCACCAGCCAACCCGTCTTTTACGCTACTGCTACTCTCTGTTTATCATATATGCATAGTCACTTTAACCATATCTACATGTACATATTACCTCAATCAGCCTGACTAACCGGTGCCTGTATGTAGCCTCGCTACTGTTATAGCCTCACTACTGTTATAGCCTCGCTACTGTTATAGCCTCACTACTGTTATAGCCTCACTACTGTTATAGCCTCGCTACTGTTATAGCCTCACTACTGTTATAGCCTCACTACTGTTAAAGCCTCACTACTGTTATAGCCTCGCTACTGTTATAGCCTCGCTACTGTTATAGCCTCGCTACTGTTATAGCCTCGCTACTGTTATAGCCTCACTACTGTTATAGCCTCACTACTGTTATAGCCTCGCTACTGTTATAGCCTCACTACTGTTAAGCCTCACTACTGTTATTTTTCACTGTATTTTTTACTGTTGTTTTTATTTCTTTACTTACCTATTGTTCACCTAATACCTTTTTTGCACTGTTGGTTAGAGCCTTTAAGTAAGCATTTCACTGTAAGGTCTACACCTGTCGCATTCGGCGCACATGACAAATAAACTTTGTTTTGATTTGATTTTCATAGTGTGTTGTACTGATCTTACCCAGATCGCAAAAAAAGCTTAAAGATGAACCTTTTTCCTTTTAGTCTCATTCAGTAACCTTGACAGTTCTCTCACCGTGCACTTTGACCCCTCTGCCTGACTGGCTGTCAGCTCAGGACCCATTGAGGAGGAGTCTGAAAAGAAAGTCTCCTCATCGTCCTCTTCCTCACCTTCCTCCTCATCTTCACCTCCCATTCTAGTCGGGGCTTCCTCCCCAGCACCAGGAAAAGGTTCCTTAGTGCCGTTGACAACACCGGCCTCTCCTCTCCCACCTTCTTTATTCTCCACATTTTTCCTCATCTGCTTGACACCCTCCTCCAACACCCCTAGTCGCTTACCCTTCCCCACTATACCCTCCTCATCCACTAGCATTACCTGACTAGGCCCAGCCTCATCTACACCACCATCCATAGCATGACTAGACCCAGCCTCATCTACACCACCATCTCTAGCATGACTAGACCCAGCCTCATCTACACCACCATCCATAGCATGACTAGACCCAGCCTCATCTACACCACCATCTCTAGCATGACTAGGCCCAGCCTCATCTACACCACCATCCATAGCATGACTAGACCCAGCCTCATCTACACCACCATCCATAACATGACTAGACCCAGCCTCATCTACACCCCCATCCATAGCATGACTAGACCCAGCCTCATCTACACCACCATCCATAACATGACTAGGCCCAGCCTCATCTACACCACCATCCATAACATGCCTAGGCCCAGCCTCATCTACACCACCATCCATAGCATGACTAGACCCAGCCTCATCTACACCACCATCCATAGCATGACTAGGCCCAGCCTCATCTACACCACCATCCATAGCATGACTAGGCCCAGCCTCATCTACACCACCATCCATAACATGACTAGGCCCAGCCTCATCTACACCACCATCCATAGCATGACTAGACCCAGCCTCATCTACACCACCATCCATAGCATGACTAGGCCCAGCCTCATCTACACCACCATCCATAGCATGACTAGGCCCAGCCTCATCTACACCACTAGCCAGGCAAGGAGTTGACACTATATAACTAGCCAGGCAAGGAGTTGACACTATATAACTATCCAGGCAAGGAGTTGACACCATATAACTAGCCAGACAAGGAGTTGACACTATATAACTAGCTAGGCAAGGAGTTGACACTATATAACTAGCTAGGCAAGGAGTTGACACTATATAACTAGCCAGGCAAGGAGTTGACACTATATAACTAGCCAGGCAAGGAGTTGACACTATATAACTAGCCAGGCAAGGAGTTGACACTATATAACTAGCCAGGCAAGGAGTTGACACTATATAACTAGCCAGGCAAGGAGTTGACACTATATAACTATCCAGGCAAGTAGGAAATGGAAACAGAAGTGACAGTATAATGACAGTGAATGATTCACAACCTGTCGGTCAATGGCCCCTGCTCATGGCCTGAGCCAGTATCAAAGTGCATCCCAAATGGCACCCTATTCCTTATATAGTGCACTACTTCCCCATAGGGCTTTTGTCAAAAGTAGTGCACTATATAGGGAATAGAGTGCCATTTGAGATGTAAAGCACAAAGGTGCTATCTAGAACCTAAAAGGGTTCTTTGGGTGTACCCATAGGAGAACCATTTGAAGAACCATTATTGGTTCCGGGGGGAGGATTCTACCTGGAACACAAAAGGGTTCTCCCTAGAACTAAAAAGAGTTATCCTATGGGGTCAGCCATTTTTTCTAAGAGTGTACCCTCTCAGGCAGTTTCTGGGAAAGACTCCATCTCTAGAAGTCCTGCCAACCGTCTGGCACAGCTTCAATGATTGTACACAAAGCCAACCTTCCCCAATGAGAAGAATGCCAGGGGAATGCCACTGTGGTCAGAATGGGGCAGAATCATGTGGCTGCAATGTTAGGATTAAAAAAAGCTAACAAAATGCATTTTCTACCATCACCCCTCTGTTCTAAAAATGGCAAATTCCTCTTTTCCTAAAAATAATGAGTGAGTTCTTTCTGTCTGCCGCCACCTTTCTGCTGGTTACTCACAGGGAAAGACTCCTCACAAAAAGCCAATTGTTTAAATAATCAAACCAATATATGTACAGTTGGACCAAAGTGGATCAAATTAAGGCGAGGATATTGGTTAGGTTAGATGGCTACATAGGCATCCTGTACAGAACTGCTTTAACGGTGATGCTGATAAGGCCGGCAAATCACACAAAAGTAAAACAGTAGAAAACAAAACTATTGTATTCTTCCTATTAGACAATGAATCCCCTATACTAGTCGGGACACGGTCAATCAAGCTCTTAGTTTGAATGATCCAGTAAATTAGGGTTCCCCAACTGGTGGCCTGTGGATCGAATCAAGTTGATGATCTCTGTCCTACAATCTATCCAGTTTAGAGCCCTAGGAATATGTGCAACAGGACAAGGACTCCCCTATTGTCAGGTTGTGCGCTACTGGCGTAGAAGTCAGGTACAGGAGAGCAGAGAGTTGTGATCTACTGGTATAGAAGTCAGGTGCAGGAGAGCAGAGAGTTGTGATCTACTGGTATAGAAGTCAGGTGCAGGAGAGCAGAGAGTTGTGATCTACTGGTGTAGAAGTCAGGTGCAGGAGAGCAGAGAGGTGTGCTCTACTGGTGTAGAAGTCAGGTGCAGTAGAGCAGAGAGTTGTGCGCTACTCAGGTGCAGGAGAGCAGAGAGTTGTGCTCTACTGGTATAGAAGTCAGGTGCAGGAGAGCAGAGAGTTGTGATCTACTGGTATATAAGTCAGGTGCAGGAGAGCAGAGAGTTGTGCTCTACTGGTGGAGAAGTCAGGTGCAGGAGAGAGAGAGTTGTGCTCTACTGATATAGAAATCAGGTGCAGGAGAGCAGAGAGTTGTGATCTACTGGTATGGAAGTCAGGTGCAGGAGAGCAGAGAGTTGTGATCTACTGGTATAGAAGTCAGGTGCAGGAGAGCAGAGAGTTGTGCTCTACTGGTGTAGAAGTCAGGTGCAGGAGAGCAGAGAGTTGTGCGCTACTCAGGTGCAGGAGAGCAGAGAGTTGTGCTCTACTGGTATAGAAGTCAGGTGCAGGAGAGCAGAGAGTTGTGATCTACTGGTATATAGTCAGGTGCAGGAGAGCAGAGAGTTGTGCTCTACTGGTGGAGAAGTCAGGTGCAGGAGAGCAGAGAGTTGTGCTCTACTGGTGTAGAAGTCAGGTGCAGGAGAGCAGAGAGTTGTGCTCTACTGGTGTAGAAGTCAGGTGCAGGAGAGCAGAGAGTTGTGCTCTACTGGTGTAGAAGTCAGGTGCAGGAGAGCAGAGAGTTGTGCTCTACTGGTATAGAAGTCAGGTGCAGGAGAGCAGAGAGTTGTGCTCTACTGGTGTAGAAGTCAGGTGCAGGAGAGCAGAGAGTTGTGCTCTATTGGTATAGAAGTCAGGTGTAGGAGAGCAGAGAGTTGTGATCTACTGGTGTAGAAGTCAGGTGCAGGAGAGCAGAGAGTTGTGATCTACTGGTGTAGAAGTCAGGTGCAGGAGAGCAGAGAGTTGTGATCAGGTGCACACTTTATTTGGCAGAAGCAACAACAGACGGACGCAACTGCGTCAAAAAACCTCCAGCCAAAGGCTAAATGAAAAGTGATGATGCAATGATGCAAATGTTTAACAATTAAACATACTTCGGGTTAAACACGGTACCCGGGGAAAAACCAGCCTGGCGCGTCACACAAAACACGTAACAAAACAATTCCACACAAAGACATGGGGGGGAACAGAGGGAATATATATGTAGTGTGATTAGGGAATGTAAACCAGGTGTGCGGGGAAACAAGACAAAACAAATGGAACAATGAAAAGTGGAGCGGCGATGGCTAGAAGACCGGTGACGTCGACCGCCGAACGCTGTCTGATCAAGGAGAGGAGCCGACTTCGGCGGAAGTCGTGACACCTATACTAGTCAGGACACTGTCTATACAGGAAATAAAGTTTAAAGAGAGATAAAGAGGACATTTAACCATTTGTTGGCTGAGAGAGAAAAAATAAAATGGAGAGAGAGGTTTGTGACCTGTTGCCACAAGAAAAGGACAACCAGTGAATAACTAACACTTGTAAATACAATCCATATTTATTTTCTCTTTTGTACTTGAACTATTTGCACATCGTTACAACACTGTATATAGACATAATGTGACACTTGAAATGTCTTTATTCTTTTTTTACTTTTGTGAGGGTAATGTTTACTGTTAATTTTTTATTGCTTATTTCACTTTTGTTTATTATCTATTCCACTTGCTTTGGCAAGTGAAATAGGTTTCCCATGCCAATAAAGCTCTTCGAATTGAATTGAGAGAGCATGACGACTAAATAGAGAGAGAGAGAGAGAGAGAGAGTTAGAGAGAGACAGAGAGAGAGAGGGCGCACATGAGGCCGAGAGAGAATATGTAAGAGAGAGAGAGAAACTGTTTTTCACTTTTGTTTATCCATTTTACTTGCTTTGGCAATGTAAACATATGTTTACCATGCCAATAAAGCCCACTGAAATGAATTGAGAGAGAGAAAGAAAGAGCGAGAAAGAGAGAGGCTATGAGAGAAATACGTCACATGTTCTGCCTGTGTCTTGTTTAAAACAACACCCAATAAAATGTTCCTCCTAAAGAGCACAGCATCTGCTTCGTTTTCAACCCGCATTCATATCACTGGTTTGGTATCACACCAACACTACTCTCTGCGGGGTCAACGGTGGGGACATTTTTAGTTTTTAAGGGATACAGATTTTCAACCTAAATTCAACGTAACAACGGATGTCGGGACTAAGCTCAGGAGTCTTTTTCCTCCTTAGTTACTGACTCACAGTCAGACAGGTGTCTCATTACAGCTGTGATAGATAGGCTATCTTTGTGTGTCCAGATTTCTTGACCTACAAAGCCACGCGAATATCTGTTCTCTTGATAAAAACACACAGGTTACCTTTCCCAATTTATGAAAGTAGTTAACATATACCAAATATGTTATCTGATAAATATCAACGGATGAACAGTGAATCGATTCGCATGACTGACACTGCATTATCTAGGTGCTTTCTTTGCCTGAAAGTTGACATTTAGTCTAGTAAAATTAAAACGAAATAAGGCAATTCACGTTTTAAATCAAATACTGATAATATCGACTAAGTGTGTTATTATTCGTTATTAACACGTTCACAAATGCCAAATATCTTACCACCAGCTCTTTGCGTGTCAGAGAACTTTGCGAAATGTAGTCCCTTGGTTTCAGTCACCAATCTGTGGCTTGCAGTTTTTCTCCAGCAGCTGAATTGACTCCAAATGATGGCCAGTCAAGATCACACTCCTCCGAAGAAGTAGCGCACCCTCCTCTACTTCAACTACTATGAAATGCATAATGAACCTGCTACATCCCCGTGCGCAGCAACATCAATCAAAGCCGTAAAATCCCGCACAAAAAATGTCCCTCCTCGCTCTACTGCTGAAGCATAGGTAACAGGAAACTCATCACTATGAGACAGTAAGTCATTATTATGAGACAGTAAGTCACACACATTTTCGTACCCTACAAAAAGAAATGTAACTGTATTTTAAGACGGTTAAATTTTACATTTACATTTAAGTCATTTAGCAGACGCTCTTATCCAGAGCGACTTACACATTGGTGCATTCACCTTATGACATCCAGTGGAACAGTAGTGCATCTAAATCTTTTAAGGGGGGGGTGAGAGGGATTACTTTATCCTATCCTAGGTATTCCTTAAAGAGGTGGGGTTTCAGGTGTCTCCGGAAGGTGGTGATTGACTCCGCTGTCCTGGCGTCGTGAGGGAGTTTGTTCCACCATTGGGGGGCCAGAGCAGCGAACAGTTTTGACTGGGCTGAGCGGGAACTGTACTTCCTCAGTGGTAGGGAGGCGAGCAGGCCAGAGGTGGATGAACGCAGTGCCCTTGTTTGGGTGTAGGGCCTGATCAGAGCCTGGAGGTACTGAGGTGCCGTTCCCCTCACAGCTCCGTGAGGCAAGCACCATGGTCTTGTAGCGGATGCGAGCTTCAACTGGAAGCCAGTGGAGAGAGCGGAGGAGCGGGGTGACGTGAGAGAACTTGGGAAGGTTGAACACCAGACGGGCTGCGGCGTTCTGGATGAGTTGTAGGGGTTTAATGGCACAGGCAGGGAGCCCAGCCAACAGCGAGTTGCAGTAATCCAGACGGGAGATGACAAGTGCCTGGATTAGGACCTGCGCCGCTTCCTGTGTGAGGCAGGGTCGTACTCTGCGGATGTTGTAGAGCATGAACCTACAGGAACGGGCCACCGCCTTGATGTTAGTTGAGAACGACAGGGTGTTGTCCAGGATCACGCCAAGGTTCTTAGCGCTCTGGGAGGAGGACACAATGGAGTTGTCAACCGTGATGGCGAGATCATGGAACGGGCAGTCCTTCCCGGGAGGAAGAGCAGCTCCGTCTTGCCGAGGTTCAGCTTGAGGTGGTGTTCCGTCATCCACACTGATATGTCTGCCAGACATGCAGAGATGCGATTCGCCACCTGGTCATCAGAAGGGGGAAAGGAGAAGATTAATTGTGTGTCGTCTGCATAGCAATGATAGGAGAGACCATGTGAGGTTATGACAGAGCCAAGTGACTTGGTGTATAGCGAGAATAGGAGAGGGCCTAGAACAGAGCCCTGGGGACACCAGTGGTGAGAGCACGTGGTGTGGAGACGGATTCTCGCCACGCCACCTGGTAGGAGCGACCTGTCAGGTAGGACGCAATCCAGCGTGGGCCGCGCCGGAGATGCCCAACTCGGAGAGGGTGGAGAGGAGGATCTGATGGTTCACAGTATCGAAGGCAGCCGATAGGTCTAGAAGGATGAGAGCAGAGGAGAGAGAGTTAGCTTTAGCAGTGCGGAGCGCCTCCGTGATACAGAGAAGAGCAGTCTCAGTTGAATGACTAGTCTTGAAACCTGACTGATTTGGATCAAGAAGGTCATTCTGAGAGAGATAGCGGGAGAGCTGGCCAAGGACGGCACGTTCAAGAGTTTTGGAGAGAAAAGAAAGAAGGGATACTGGTCTGTAGTTGTTGACATCGGAGGGATCGAGTGTAGGTTTTTTCAGAAGGGGTGCAACTCTCGCTCTCTTGAAGACGGAAGGGACGTAGCCAGCGGTCAGGGATGAGTTGATGAGCGAGGTGAGGTAAGGGAGAAGGTCTCCGGAAATGGTCTGGAGAAGAGAGGAGGGGATAGGGTCAAGCGGGCAGGTTGTTGGGCGGCCGGCCGTCACAAGACGCGAGATTTCATCTGGAGAGAGAGGGGGAGAAAGTGGTCAGAGCACAGGGTAGGGCAGTGTGAGCAGAACCAGCGGTGTCGTTTGACTTAGCAAACGAGGATCGGATGTCGTCGACCTTCTTGTCAAAATGGTTGACGAAGTCATCTGCAGAGAGGGAGGAGGGGGGAGGAGGATTCAGGAGGGAGGAGAAGGTTGCAAAGAGCTTCCTAGGGTTAGAGGCAGATGCTTGGAATTTAGAGTGGTAGAAAGTGGCTTTAGCAGCAGAGAGAGAAGAGGAAAATGTAGAGAGGAGGGAGTGAAAGGATGTCAGGTCCGCAGGGAGGCGAGTTTTCCTCCATTTCCGCTCGGCTGCCCGGAGCCCTGTTCTGTGAGCTCGCAATGAGTCGTCGAGCCACGGAGCGGGAGGGAGGACCGAGCCGGCCTGGAGGATAGGGGACATAGAGAGTCAAAGGATGCAGAAAGGGAGGAGAGGAGGGTTGAGGAAGCAGAATCAGGAGATAGGTTGGAGAAGGTTTGAGCAGAGGGAAGAGATGATAGGATGGAAGAGGAGAGAGTAGCGGGGGAGAGAGAGCGAAGGTTGGGACGGCGCGATACCATCCGAGTAGGGGCAGTGTGGGAAGTGTTGGATGAGAGCGAGAGGGAAAAGGATACAAGGTAGTGGTCGGAGACTTGGAGGGGAGTTGCAATGAGGTTAGTGGAAGAACAGCATCTAGTAAAGATGAGGTCGAGCGTATTTCCTGCCTTGTGAGTAGGGGGGGAAGGTGAGAGGGTGAGGTCAAAAGAGGAGAGGAGTGGAAAGAAGGAGGCAGAGAGGAATGAGTCAAAGGTAGACGTGGGGAGGTTAAAGTCGCCCAGAACTGTGAGAGGTGAGCCGTGCTCTACTAACAAAAAAGCTGTTAGAATTGTAAGTATATGCATGTCCCTTAAGGTCCTTGTGTAATTGTAATGTGATATTGTACCCCCCAGCCCCGCCCCTAGCTCGGTTGTCTATTGTTTGTAATCTATGTATGCTTGTGTTCCCTTATGTGCTTTATGTATTGATTTGTTGTTAATAAAAACATATTTTTTTTAAATGACACAGTAAGTCATCATTATGAGACAGTAAGTCATTATTATGAGACAGTAAGTCATCATTATGAGACAGTAAGTCATCATTATGAGACAGTAAGTCATCATTATGAGACAGTAAGTAATAGTTATGAGACAGTAAGTAATAGTTATGAGACAGTAAGTCATCATTATGAGACAGTAAGTCATCATTATGAGACAGTAAGTCATCATTATGAGACAGTAAGTCATCATTATGAGACAGTAAGTCATCATTATGAGACAGTAAGTAATAGTTATAAGACAGTAAGTCATCATTATGAGACAGTAAGTCATCATTATGAGACAGTAAGTCATCATTATGAGACAGTAAGTCATTATTGAGACAATATGTCATTATTATGAGACAGTAAGTCATTATTATGAGACAGTAAGTCATTATTATGAGACAGTAATTCATCATTATGAGACAGTAAGTCATTATTATGATACAGTAAGTCATCATTACCAGACAGTAAGTCATTATTATGAGACAGTAAGTAATAGTTATAAGACAGTAAGTCATTATTATGAGACAGTAAGTCATTATTATGAGACAGTAAGTCATTATTATGAGACAGTAAGTCATTATTATGAGACAGTAAGTCATCATTATGAGACAGTAAGTCATCATTATGATACAGTAATTCATCATTATGAGACAGTCAGTCATTATTATGAGACAGTAAGTCATTATTATGAGACAGTAATTCATTATTATGAGATAGTAAGTCATTATTATGAGACAGTAAGTCATTATTATGAGACAGTAAGTCATTATTATGAGACATTAAGTAATAGTTATAAGACAGTAAGTCATTATTATGAGACAGTAAGTCATCATTATGAGACAGTAAGTCATTATTGAGACAATATGTCATTATTATGAGACAGTATGTCATTATTATGAGACAGTAAGTCATCATTACCAGACAGTAAGTCATTATTATGATTCAGTAACTCATCATTACCAGACAGTAAGTCATTATTATGAGACAGTAAGTCATCATTATGAGACAGTAAGTCATTATTATGAGACAGTAAGTCATTATTATGAGACAGTAAGTCATTATAATGAGACAGTCAGTCATCATTATGAGACAGCAAGTCATCATTATGAGACAGTAAGTCATCATTATGAGACAGTAAGTCATCATTATGAGACAGTAAGTAATAGTTATAAGACAGTAAGTCATCATTATGAGACAGTAAGTCATCATTATGAGACAGTAAGTCATCATTATGAGACAGTAAGTCATTATTGAGACAATATGTCATTATTATGAGACAGTAAGTCATTATTATGAGACAGTAAGTCATTATTATGAGACAGTAAGTCATTATTATGAGACAGTAATTCATCATTATGAGACAGTAAGTCATTATTATGATACAGTAAGTCATCATTACCAGACAGTAAGTCATTATTATGATACAGTAAGTCATCATTACCAGACAGTAAGTCATTATTATGAGACAGTAAGTCATTATTATGAGACAGTAAGTCATTATTATGATACAGTAAGTCATTATTATGAGACAGTAAGTCATTATTATGAGACAGTAAGTCATTATTATGAGACAGTAATTCATCATTATGAGACAGTAAGTCATTATTATGATACAGTAAGTCATCATTACCAGACAGTAAGTCATCATTATGAGATAGTAAGTAATAGTTATAAGACAGTAAGTCGTTATAATGAGACAGTAACTCATCATTACCAGACAGTAAGTCATTATTATGAGATAGTAAGTCATTATTATGAGACAGTAAGTCATTATTATGAGACAGTAAGTCATTATTATGAGACAGTAAGTAATAGTTATAAGACAGTAAGTCATTATTATGAGACAGTAAGTCATCATTATGAGACAGTAAGTCATTATTGAGACAATATGTCATTATTATGAGACAGTATGTCATTATTATGAGACAGTAAGTCATTATTATGATACAGTAAGTCATCATTACCAGACAGTAAGTCATTATTATGAGACAGTAAGTCATTATTGAGACAATATGTCATTATTATGAGACAGTATGTCATTATTATGAGACAGTAACTCATCATTACCAGACAGTAAGTCATTATTATGATTCAGTAACTCATCATTACCAGACAGTAAGTCATTATTATGAGACAGTAAGTCATCATTATGAGACAGTAAGTCATTATTATGAGACAGTAAGTCATTATTATGATACAGTAAGTCATTATTATGAGACAGTCAGTCATCATTATGAGACAGCAAGTCATCATTATGAGACAGTATGTCATTATTATGAGACAGTAAGTCATTATTATGAGACAGTATGTCATTATTATGAGACAGTATGTCATTATTATGAGACAGTAAGTCATCATTATGAGACAGTAAGTCATCATTATGAGACAGTAAGTCATTATTATGAGACAGTAAGTCATTATTATGAGACAGTAAGTCATTATTATGAGACAGTATGTCATTATTATGAGACAGTATGTCATTATTATGAGACAGTAAGTCATCATTATGAGACAGTAAGTCATCATTATGAGACAGTATGTCATCATTATGAGACAGTAAGTCATCATTATGAGACAGTAAGTAATAGTTATGAGACAGTATGTCATTATTATGAGACAGTAAGTCATCATTACCAGACAGTATGTCATTATTATGAGACAGTAAGTCATTATTATGAGACAGTAAGTCATCATTATGAGACAGTAAGTCATTATTATGAGACAGTAAGTCATCATTACCAGACAGTAAGTCATTATTATGAGACAGTAAGTCATCATTATGAGACAGTAAGTCATTATTATGAGACAGTAAGTCATCATTATGAGACAGTAAGTCATTATTATGAGACAGTAAGTCATCATTATGAGACAGTAAGTCATTATTATGAGACAGTAAGTAATAGTTATGAGACAGTAAGTCATCATTATGAGACAGTAAGTCATTATTATGAGATACAGATTGCCTAAACATATCATTTGAATCCAATGTGCTCTTTGCATCAGGCCCTCCTCAACTTTCAAGGATAACCTTATGTATATCCTCTAGTCAATCGGGCTTCCATAAGTAAATGGAAATTGCACAGACAAACAAAACTTTACTGAGCTTTTCGTTAACTTGAAACTTGTTTCTTTAGCCAACATGTCAATGTTGTCACTGTAGAAGCTGCTTTTGACTTGTGAAAAAGTCAAACACGAACAGAACTCCATAGGCTCCTGTATAGGCTACTTCTGGATCACAGACCACTCATCTCTTCGTCCCTGCTTTATGTTAGCCTGAGTGAATGAGTGTCAGTCTTTACTATCGTGTCAACTCTCAATTGACATGTCATGTTTTGCTTGACCATGACCAATGGAGTTGCCAAGAGCACAAACAGATCTGGGACCAGGCTGTATGTCGCACTAATATTAATTGATATGAAGCTGATTGGGTAAAAACTGAAGCAGTGAACTACCATAAGGCTTTACTTTCAATGATGTCACTCTTGCTGCTGGTGATTCTCTGATCCACCTCTACACAGACGACACCATTCTGTATACTTCCTTCTTTGGACACTGTGTTAACTAACCTCCAGACGAGCTTCAATGCCATACAACTCTCCTTCCGTGGCCTCCAACTGCTCTTAAAAGCAAATAAAAACTAAATGCATGCTATTCAACCGATCATTGCCCGCACCTGCCCGCCCATCCAGCATCACTACTCTGGACGGCTCTGACTTACCTAGGTGTCTGGCTAGATTGTAAACTCTCCTTCCAGACTCACATTAAGCATCTCCAATCAAAACTGAAATCTAGAATCGGCTTCACTTTTCGCAACAAAGCTTCCTTCACTCATGCTGCCAAACATACCCTCGTAAAACTGACCATCCTACCGATCCTTGACTTCGGCGATGTCATCTATAAAATAGCAAACTGGATGTAGTCTATCACAGTGCCATCCGTTTTGCCACCAAAGCACCATACACTACTCACCACTATATGCTCTCGTTGGCTGGCCCTCGCTTCATACTCGTCGCCAAACCCACTGGCTACAGGTTATCTACAAGTCTCTGCTAGGTAAAGCCCCACCCTATCTCAGCTCGCTGGTCACCATAGCAGCACCCACTCATAGCACTCGCTCCAGCAGGTATATCTCACTGGTCACCCCCCAAAGCCAATTCCTCCTTTGGTCGCCTTTCCTTCCAGTTCTCTGCTGCCACTGACTGGAACGAACTGCAAAAACCACTGAAGCTGGAGATTCCCATCTCCCTCACTAGCTTTAAGACCAGCTGTCAGAGCAGCTCACAGATCACTGCACCTGTTCATAGCCCATCTACCTCATCCCCATACTGTATTTATTTATTTTGCTCCTTTTGCACCACCACCACTCACTTTATATAGACTTTGTTTTATTTTTTTCTACTGTATTATTGACAATGTTTTGTTCATTTCATGTGTAACTCTGTGTTGTTGTATGTGTCGAACTGCTATGCTTTATCTTGGCCAGGACGCAATTGCAAATGAGAACTTGTTCTCAATAAGCTTACCTGGTTAAATAAAGGGGAAAAACGTTGTGTTGTCATTCATTCAGACTCAATTAGGATTCCTTACCGATTTACTCACCAGATTACATTCTCTGCGGTCACAAGAAACTGCTGGTCCCTGAGAAACTCTAGCAAGCAACTAGCTCATTAATTTTGAACATCTTAAAAGTAAGCTTTTTGAAATCTAACATTTAACCAGACAAGACAGTTAAGAACACATTCTTATTTACAATGACGGCCTACACCCCGCCCTATTGGACTTCCAATCACAGCCGGTTGTGATACAGCCTGGATTCGAACCAGGGTGTCTGTAGTGACGCCTCAAGCACTGAGATGCAGTGCCTTAGACTGCTGCGCCACTCGGGAGTCCCATATGTAACAGTATAACTTTCGCCCGTCCCCTCACCCCTTGAACCAGGGACCCTCTGCACACAAAGACAACTGACACCCACGAAGCATCGTTACCCATTGGAGGTGTACCTGTGGATGTACGTCAATGCCTACCTTTAAACTCAGTGCCTCTTTGCTTTACATCATAGAAAAATCAAAAGAAATTAGCCAAGACCTCAGAAACAAAATTGTAGACCTCCACAAGTCTGGTTCATCCTTGGGAGCAATTTCCAAACACCTGAAGGTACCACGTTCATCTGTGCAAACAATACTATGCAAGTATAAACACCATGGGATCACGCAGCCGTCATACCACTCAGGAAGGAGATGCTTTCTGTCTCCTAGAGATGAAGGTACTTTGGTGCAAAAAGTGCAAATCAGTCCCAGAACAACAGCAAAGGACCTTGTGAAGATGCTAGAGGAAACAGGTACAAAACTATCTACATCCACAGTAAAACGAGTCCTATATCGACATAACCTGAAAGGCCGCTCAGCATGGATGAAGCCACTGCTCCAAAACCACAATAAAAAAGCCAGACTACGGTTTACAACTGCACATGGGGACAAATATCGTACTTTTTGGAGAAATGTCCTCTGGTTTGATGAAAAAAAAGAACACCACCCCAACCGTGAAGCACGGGTGGCAGTATCCTATTGTGTGGGTGCTTTGCTGCAGGAGGGACTGGTGCACTTCACAAAATAGATGGCATCATGAGGAAATAAAATTACGTGGATATATTGAAGCAACATCTCAAGACATCAGTCAGGAAGTTAAAGCTTGGTTGCAAATGGGTCTTCCAAATGGACAATGACCCCAAGCATACTTCCAAATTTGTAGTAAAATGGCTTAAGGACAACAAACCTGACTCAGTTACACCAGCTCTGTCAGGAGGAATGGGCCAAAATTCACCCAACTTATTGTGGGAAGCTTGTGAAAGGCTACCCGAAATGTTTGACCCAAGTTAAACAATTTAAAGGCAATGCTACCGAATACTAATTGAGTGTATGTAATCTTCTGACCCACTGGGAATGTGATGAAAGAAATAAAAGCTGAAATAAATCATTCTCTCTACTATTATTCTGACATTTCACATTCTTAAAATAAAGTGGTGATCCTAACTGACCCAAGACAGGGAATTTTTACTGAGATTAAATGTCAGGAATTGTGAAAAACTGAGTTTAAATGTATTTGGCTAAGGTATATGTAAACTTCCGACTTCAACTGTACATAGAGTAAGGTCACCAATGTTGAGACAAAGTTACGGGTAGAGTAACACTAGCTAGGTTTCCATCTGATTGGTGACAGATTTTCATGTGAATATTCTAAAATCTGCATTAAGAAAATATAGACATTTTCCCCCCAGTGGTGTGTTCCCACCAATTTTACTTTCTGTAGATAAAAATCTGTGAGTGATGACATAGTGCACACAAAATGTACCTTTTCACTTAAGTTTTCACATACGGAATAATAATCTAAAGTTCAATTTGTTTCCATCGCATTTTCAACTCTATTAATTGTTTCGTCACAAAAACTGTTGTGTTAAAAAGCAAATGTGCCCACTTTGGTCTTGGCACGTGTTCTCTAGCCAAGATACAGTACAGGTAGGCTGTGGGGGTAGATTTACTTCAATATTATGATTATTATATCAATATTTGCACATAAAGGCCTTTCCACTGGCATAATTAATCTTACCGACACAAAAAGATCCCACCATGTTCACTGAAAAAAATGATCTGTTGGCATTTGTAAAATTGTATCGTAACTTCCTGTTTCCATCACTGTCATCCATCACTGTCATCGCTGTCATTTTTATATGGTATGTCTTTACTCGCATAAAACTGGATGGAAACTTAATTTTTATCTAGGTTTCCATCGAATTAATGACAGATTTTCATGCAAATATGATAAAATATGCAAAAAAAATACAAGTGAAATGGGTTTCCATTTCTATTTCAACTCTTCTGATGGTTTTGTCATAAAGAATGTTGCGTTATATAGCGAACGTACCCACTCGGATATTGATTGGCATTTTCTCTCTAGTCAACACCTCGCAGATACACAGCTGGTATAGCCTTGCAGGATTTACCGCCCCCACCTACCGTCAACCAATCATGTCAATGCGGAGCTATACGGTGCCCTCCACAGAATGTAAGAGGCCATGATATACAGAGTTTGATTTGGCCACTGCGTGTCTCTGGCAGATTCGCAATTGCGTCACACCCGCTACACGAAGCCTCCGACCACATTTTCGGATCAAGCATAAATTTGCTTTGTCTATTGTGCTCCACTATCCAGGTTGTATTCCACAAGATGTCGCCAAACGAGACCCTGTTCTTGGAGAGCACCAACAAAATCTACAATGTTGACATCTCCAGTAGCTCTTTCGTCAATTTCCAAATCTGGGATTTGCCTGGTCAGGTGGACTATGAGATGATCTTCAGGGGTACGGCGGCTTTGATCGTGTCATTGATGCTCAAGTGAGACTATTAGGACAGTTAGATGTTGCACTACCCATGGCAAACATTGAGAAGGCTATACAGCCTACAGTTTCAGATTTTTATGTCATTCAAAATAGGGCACTCTCCTCTGTTTAGAGGGGTTTGTCTTTGTTACTTTTTTGACTGGACCAGGGCCTGGTCAAAAGTAGTTCACTATATAGGGCAGGGGTGGACAACTCCAGTCCCTGAGGGCCTGATTGGTGTCACACTGTTTCTCCATCCCTAACAAACACAGCTGATTAATCAAATTGCATTCTAAACTGAAGATCATGATTAGGTGATTATTAGAGTCAGGTGTGTTGTCTGAGGCTGGGTTGAAAAACTGTGACACCAATCAGGACCTCGAGGACTGGAATTGCCCACCCGGTATAGGGGATAGGGCGCCACTCAGGACAACTGTTATGATTATATTCCAGACAGAATAACCTAACTTCTTTTTTTTTCGGCTAACTCAAAAATCCTCTGATAATACTAGTCCTGTGCGAATCGACATCCCTGTGTTTTGACAGAAATGTGTCTGACTTTGACAAGTGTTGGTCGCAGTTTGAGCAAGAAAACATTAACTGATTCGATAAAATTTAACAAAGTGCTGCTCATAGTTTATATATACATGTATCAACTTTCGCTGTGATTGCTTTTGTTAATACGTTATGTGCGAATGAATTGAACATCGACAAATGTATCATAAAAAAAATAATTATTGAGCCTATTTTAATGCAAACCTTGCTGTTAATAGATCGCAAAGCAGCATAAAACTGAGTTAAACGTTTGGAAATGACAAATTCACTTTCTCATTCATAGCCTAAAATCGTATATCAAGTGCAAGTTTAGCACTAACCCTAATCACACTACTAACATTATGCCTAAAATTAAATTAAGACCTAAAAGCAAATTTTTGTTTTCATACATTTTTTCGATTTAGGATTTATTTTTATTTTTTACTTTGTGGCTGTGACGAGCGTCAATTTGTCTGTTTCGTCTCATTTCCGCCATGAACTGTATTTTCCCCGTTCCCTCAATCTCATTGGTGCTCCAGGCAAACGCTGTTTCACTACATGGCCATGAGATGGCGCCAAATATATAGCTAGGGGGTTTTACCTTTTACACAAGTAGCTCAGTTTCAGTTTCATTTATTGAATAGCAAATAGTGAAGTAACCGACAGCGTATAGAAAAGTCCATCTTCATATTAGAACATCATCAATCATTGACATTTTATCCCATAATTCACAGTTCAGATAATTGTTTTGTTGTCGTTGTAGCAACCGCACCACTGTGGGAGAAATTGCTTTGTTTGCAGTCGGGCTCTGGGTCTTGTCGGCTGTTGCGTTGATTAGCTAGCTAGTTTACAAATTTTTAATCATCCTAACGCTACATATCTGTTCGCATAATGGCCCATTACAGAGTAAGTATACGAAACTGTTCTTCAATGAACAGTGGTTTGAAGATATTTCTTTCATGTCCTATGTTTTCACGTGTTACTTTGTAAACTAAGTTAGCTAACTAACTGCATTCATTGATGACTTTGTATCTAGGGTAACTCTCCTTTATTGGAATCAGCTGTGTGTTTGTGCTAGTTAAACTATTTGTTTTCAAAGTTTATGGTCAATCAGGCATATATATATATATTTGTATTCTGCTTACCTGTCTGGAAACTTTCAAAATTAACTGAATTAGAGTTATCTAGCTACAGCTTTAAATAGCCTATGCAAAAAAATGTTTTGTTAGTCTTTTGATTCTTCTCATCATTGTTGATTTCACAGGCTTCAGAGTCCAAGAGAGAACAATTTCGAAGGTATCTAGAAAAAGCTGGAGTTCTTGACAGTCTCACCAATGGTAGGCCTCTTTCAGAAATTGAAGAACATTACTGGCAACGTTTCTTTTAATATGCATAAAGTCTCAAGTTTATCATGCGGTATACTTAGATTTTGTGAATAAATGTTCATCATTTTGATTCCAAATCCTAACCACTTGCATAGTCTATAGCAGGGGTGTCAAACATAGGCAAGGGTGTCCAATATGGGCCGCACGTGAATTTGTTACAAAAAAACTCAATACACTTTAACATTTTAGATTTACATTTGAGTCATTTAGCATAACATCTTATCCAGATCAACTTACAGGAGCAATTAGGGTTAAGTGCCTTGCTCCAGGGCACATCGCCAGATTTGTCACCTAGTCGGCTCAGGGATTCGAACCAGTGGCCATTTGGTTACTGGCCGAAATGCTCTTAAAGGGAAACTTCAAAAATGTTCAACGCCATAGGTACTCCAGCACCACCCCAACATCAACATATGTGAAAATGGTAGATAAGTGTTTACAATGACATCATCGGTGTGTATCGGGTGATTTTTGGACCAATCATTAGTAGGCAATACTAATTGTATACAAATTAGTTGATGTAATTGAAAAAACATGTATTTCTCATTCATAATCTCCAGCACCACCTCAACATTAACATAAGTGAAAATAGCGTAGTTCTATGTTTTGTAGTAAAAAAAAGACAATGAAGTAGACATTAAAAATGTTTTCCCTTTAACCACGAGGCTACCTATCGCCCATGACAAAAATACACCAAAAAAACAAATTGAAACGGTGTATACATTTTAATACACCTAAATTCATACCGTTTCTTGACTTCGTTCAGCTTGCTATAATCACCGAAATGAAAACTAGACAGTCGGGGAGCATCGAATACAAACATCGATGATTACTCTTTTTTTTTTTTGTGCTATTTTTCACGGTGAGGAAGTATAACACGTATTCAGTGAGGCCCTATGGGACCTTGTTGAAGAATGAATGCGGCCCCCAAGGGCCAAACCTGTTTGACACCCCTGGTCTATAACAAAACTTTTGACTCATATCACAACCAATATCCATAACAATTGTATTGCTTTTTGCAGTGTTGGTCGCCCTGTACGAGGAGCCAGATAAACCTAATAATGCTTTGGAGTATCCTTTTGTCTTGTTTTGATTAATATTCCAATATGATGACAACCATGACCACCGTCTCAACTGATCCCGTTGGTGCAGATGTTGCTTGCTGATTCAGCTAGTCACTCATAGAGTTGGGCAGAGAGAATACCTTGCCTGAAATCTGATGAATACTGCCCCCCCCCCTGGTGCAAAGCGATCAAGTGTAGACTTTGTGTACGTTACAGTAGCCTCGTCTAAAATTGTAGTTGTTCATGTGATGTCTTTTTAAAGGCTCTTTTTCTTATTGGTCTATTAGCTAATTTACCGCCTGGTGATGTCACCAGGCAGGCCAAAACTCCACCCCACCAAAACAGGCTGAAATCTCAGGTGGCCTTTTCAAACAGCTCTTACACTAAAAGGGCATTCTCATTATTCTAATTTCACAGCATTATGCCAACCTCATAGTGTGGAAATATATAAAACACAGGAAAATCACATTTTTTGACTGCACTGGGCCTTTGTTAAAGAGAGTTTATGGTGTACAGTGGCTGGCCGGAGTGGTGGTGCTCTGGTGATATGGGTTCAAACCCTGATTTACACCACTTTCCATTCTATGCACCAGCAGCTCTCCTCTGTCTCCCCATCTCAATTAGCCTTCACCTAACCCCAGCTTTCTAAAGCATCACCTTGGTGTGGCTGGTGCTGAGCCAGGAGACACGGAGGCCCTCCGTCTGGAGCTAACTGAGCTACAGCAGAAGTGGGATCTGCTCATGGAGGAAAACAAAGACCTCAGAAACAGGGTCAGAGAGAATTGACATTTTTTCCTAAATTCAAGGCTTTGTTTCCTGGAACCAGATTAAGTTTAGATTCTCCATTGATCTTGTTTTTTTTTTTTTGTTGCCCAGAACTAGGCTTAATCTGTATCCGGGGAAACCACTCCTAAATACCCCAAAAATATCTAATCCCGGTACATTGTTTTACAGCTTCTGCAGTATGAACCAGCACCCGAGGATGGAGCAGCAGAGTAGCGGAGCTGGTTGAATTGTTCTTTTTGTCCACTGTTTTGAGAGAAAAAAGGCACTTTTTTTTGTTATTTCTTAGTAGTATAATGACACTATACCCAAGGATGGGGGGAAAAACTGTTAATTGCAAAAGCAATATTTTTGTTAAGTAGTATTTTCTGTGTACAGGCACTTGTTCAATCTAAAGCGTCAACTGTTTCTCTCCAATTTCAAGTCAATAAATACTATTTTCAGCAAATATTCTTCATGCAAAGTTATTGTGTTGATGTATCTTTAGATGGAATTCTCAACTGATCCTTGCCTATTCATTTAAATGCCACACACACAGGGTCACCGTGACAACAGGCCTACTACTTCTGGTCTAGTATGGGCTTAGCGTTCAAAGCCAATTTTCTTGCCTCTTGCGGTTTGGATTTATAATTTTATATCTCTGTAAACTAATTATGTTAAAATATCATCTCATTAGTAATTCAAGAATAGTAGTACTTTATTTTATCAAGTAAAATGATTATACAATTGTGAATATACAAATCAATGTATGATGTAGTGTTTAGTAAAAAAACAAAGTACAGCTTCATATAAGCAATAGGCCTGTTCAAGATCAGTCCCAATCAAAATGTATAATTTATATTGTCATGATTAGTGGGCTTTGCCACAATATCAACGCTTTTTCAGGATGGAGGACATCTGCAGTATCCCGACCTGAAAGAAAACAGAACGAGTTGAAAATATTATGTAACTGGTTTAGCCAAAGACTACATTGTTGTAGTAGTTCAATTATAGTTGAACTGAAATAAGCTGTTGCTTTGTTTATTGGATAGTTTAAATAAAGTTGGCCAGTAGCCTATATCATGAGTAAAGAAACTGTCAATTGGGCTGATACTCAAATAGATTGTCACTGGGAAAATGTCCTCTGATTAGATTGGTAGCTAGTGAACTCCAGCCACTAATTTAAATTGTAAAGTCAAATTCACTTGGTTATTGTGCTTTTTAAAAGTACAATACCTTAAATACAATATTGAGGAAATCATGCTTTGAAACTTTTTCCTCGTTAACACATTCTTTCCAATGAATGTCATTGAGTTTTGTGTTACGTAATTGCGAATTACAGCCTAAAGGATATAGATTTTCTGATTCTGCTTTCCATTGCTCTTGGTTCATTGCTGTAAGCAATGCAATGAAAGTCCTTTAAACTAAAACAGACCTATCAACAATGTCAGTCTTTTTGATCTAGATTTACTACGTGTTTTCCATTGCAAAGTTCTGCTTTGCTTTTTCTCTTCTGAAAATAACAGGTGCAAACTTGGTGCATAAAACCAGACTCTGACAAAATGCATTGTGGCCTGGGCTCAGAGCAGTTTATCTTAACGGTAATACTGTGTACTCAACTTCACTGACAGAAAAACATCACTGTCTCAAGAACTGCAATTCTATGGAATAATATAATTTCTTAGGCTACACTTCAGGGCACACTTAGCTAACACAGTAACAGTGTACCCTGAAGCATAGCCTATTTTTCTATTTAACCTTTAATTAATTAGGCAAGTTGGTTAAGAAAAAAATTCTTATTTACAGTGACGGCCTACCCCAACCAAAACTTCCCCTAACCCGGACAGCGCTGGGCCAATTGTGCGCCACCCTATGGGACTCCCAATCACGGCTTGTTGTGATACAGCGTGGAATTGAACCAGGGTCTGTAATGACCGCTGCGCCACTCGGAAGCCCCAACATCGTAACAGTTTCTTGTGACATGATGAGATAAGGTAATAAACCTTAGATCTGCAGGTCGCCTGGAGCTCGCCTGCTGCTGCCGTTACTTGCCAGTGACATTCGGCGGTTGGGAGGGCTGTTGCCATCGCGGCTGTGCTGAGACACTGAGCTCAGTTCTATTGAGTCTTGGCTCTGGGGCCTGCTGAGTCTCTTGATGTCCGGCTTAGAGAAGGCCCTGGCTCGGCTGGCAGCAAAGCTACAGCGTGGCTTCATGCTTATAGTCCCAGGGAAGGAGTCCCCACTGTCTGAGCCATTCCCCTCCACCACAGTGGAACAGTTCCAGGGGGCACTGACCCTCCGTGGTTTTCTTGCAATGACCGAAAGGGTCGGGCATGAGGAGGCATCCATCAAGGGTAGCACGGGTAGGGTGGGGTACTCAGAACCCCGTGACCCTGTGAAGTCCATGCGGTGGGTGAGAGGATCTACATGGTGGGGAAGAGGATGCACGACAAGATCCTCTGGCTCATCCTTCTTGTCCACAAGGGCAGAGCGTGTCGTCTCACGGTTGATGTTCTTTGAGTTGCTGTTGTGCTCAGGACTTGGCACTGCCTCCTTACTGGCTGTATCGTGACTGTCTGTACATGGCTTGACACCAGGGTCCACCTGAATAGGAACAAAGGCAGAGGAGGCATTGAGGAGGGAATGCGTCGGTCCGTTGCCCTGTTTCTCTATCAGGAGTGTGTACCCACTGGGTCCGCTATGGATAACAGGCTTGCACCCCCCAGAGGTTCCCCCCATGTTAACTTGTTTGACGTCAGAGTTTCTTTTGGATTTGCTACGGTAGTAGTCATCCTTCAGGTGTGGGTGGTAGGCCAGGAGGCCCTTCTTAAGCTTCCTGTAGCTCAGGTGCGTGATCTCCAACAGGCTGAGGAAGAGGGAGACTGCAGCGATGCCCTGCATGAACATCATGAAGACAGTCTTTTCCGTGGGCCTGGAGACAAAGCAGTCCACCACATTTGGGCACGGCTCCCTCTCGCACTTAAACAAAGTGTCCAGGTGATGGCCGTAGAGGAGGTACTGGCCCATCATGAAGCCCACCTCCACCACAGAGCGGGTGACGATGTGGGCCACATAAGTCTGTAGCAGCGACCCTCTCAGCGGGGCCTTGTTGAGCTTCCCCAGATCCAGCTGTCTCATCTCCCTCTCGATGCGTCTCCGCACCTCGATCAGCTCCACTGCCTCCAGCTCCCGACGCAATGCTGCCCTGTTAGTGTGGCGCGTCTTCTCCAGAGCTCGCAGCTGGTAGATGGCGTGGCCCATGTAAACCAGAGAGGGTGAGGAGACGAAGATGACCTGCAGCACCCAGTAGCGGATGAGTGAGATGGGGAAGGCTCGGTCGTAGCACACGTTACGGCACCCTGGCTGTTCGGTGTTGCAGATGAAGTCGGTCTGCTCGTCGTTCCACACGTCCTCTGCAGCGACGCCAAGCACCAGCATCCGGAAGATGAACAGGATGGTCAGCCAGATCTTTCCCACCATGGTGGAGTGGATATGCACTTCCTCCAAGATCCCACCCAGGAAGTTCCAATCTCCCATCTTCACGCGGGTTTTGCTAATTAATGGGGAAAATTATGTTAAAAAGCAGAAAATGGAATGTCAAGATGAAGTGTATGGTGAGGTCAATAATACATGGACAATCAATGTTTATTATAAAGCAGAATTGATGATGACGATGATATAAAAGGGGAAACCTGACATTCCTACATCCATTTTGGTATTTCTAAATTAAGGATATGTACCCATTGATCCTTGAAGAATATAACTTTTATAAATGCCTCATGAGCTTAGTTCAACTGTCAGAACCCAAAATAATAAGCTTGTTTTGCTCCTAATGTTTTTTAAACAAATCAAACGTTAACACTATACAGCCTCAAATGGTTAAAACTATAATGTTGATATCATGGATTGTCAGTCCTTGCATCCATAGCTCTGTATGAATTTGAGAGTGGTTAAAAAAATGTCCAGACCCATCCCTCAGCGTTTTAATGAAACAGGCGGGAAAAACACTCATTGTTTCAACTGCTGATTCGTCTCTTTAATAATCATTATATCACTTGCTAATCAAGGACTAATGATAACCACTAGTCCTAATTGAATGATCATTAGGTAATACAATATCAAATTAAATAATTGACTAGTTACAGAGAAAATGATCACCCCCCAAAAATATGTAAATGATATGAATCAGAATGCAGTGGTCTTTGTAAGTTTAAATCAGGAGGCCTCTGGTGGGAAAAAAATAAGTTAAAACTCAATCTAAAAGTAAGTAAACTTACCTTTCATTGGGGAAATAATATGCACATAAACAGACATTTTAGAACAAAATATTTGGACGTTTGATACAATCCTGTGCTCATTGTCAATCTCTTTATCTTCTTAGTAAACCATAGGATACCCAGCCCAGAACTCCACAGCTGATTAAATGAAAACAAAGCAAAAAGCAGCCCGTTGGCCTGGGTTGGTGAGAACTTTATAGCCTGCCAAGAGAAATCAATGATACTATTAGTTGTCATTTACCTTGCAGCAGTATGAACGGACTGCCGGTGGAGGGGAGCCCTGCAGGTCATCGGGTAATAGGGGACCGCCAAAATATCTAATCGTTTGTCTATTTGTGGCTGCTCTCAGAGGACCTCAAACCCCTGTGACCCTCGGTGGCGCTCTACCCTGTGATGCCTGTAGTGGAATATGATGTGGTCTGTCCGATACACAGACACTGAGCCAGAGCACTGGCTTACCCCCTTTTGGCCCCAGTGGCTCTGAGTGCATCTCTATGGGGAGCCAGCAGTTAAAGTAAAAATCTATTAGGTCAAATATATCTGAAGTGGATTGATATTCCTGCCAGTGGTTACTAAGTGGTGTCTACTTTGGGAATAAGTACAAAACAATTAGGATACTATTCATTCCCATTATTCATCAAGTCACTGTATTCTCATGTGTCAGAATTGTGTTGCAGAATTACTCAATTTGGAGAATGACAGTTGGATCAAACTCAAATCTCAATAAACTACTGTTGGTAACCAATTGCAGAATGTGTCAATTTCTTGATGTTTCATAGTGAGACGGACTGAATAGGAAAGCTCTTTTAATTTATCCATGGGCCATGATAAGTTATTCATCATTGATAACCACACACCTTCAATCAATAAACTTTGGCCTTTTGGAATGAACCTTTGAAACCTACAACAGATTAAATAATACTCTGTATCAGTTATTAGTAACATATATTATGCAATACATGTTTTCTTTATACATAAATGTAGATTGTTCCTTAGCACTGTTCCCAAACACAGTTTTAACACCACAATACTGGCACAATAGCTGCATTTACACAGACCAATTCAGATTTCCACCCCCCAAAAAATGATTGGTCTTTTGACCAATCAAATCACGTCTTTTCCCAATAGTTTGGCAAAAACATCAGAATTTGTCTGCTTGTGTAAACGAAGCCATAGCTATGGTGATTTCAAAGCTGCAGGTTACAATCCTGTTCAAAAGACACGCTGGAATGGATTGTCTTGTCATCTAATTATCTTGGCTTGTAAATAAACTTAACAAAATTGTCCATATTAGTCCAAATATAATTTATCTTACCTTGTTCTGATATGCAATGTCAGATTATTGCTAAATCTGTTCACAAGCATCTGGCTGTTTGGCCCTTCCAATGAAAGGGATATTCCGAGTCATTAAGCAGCTATATCGCTGAACTCAATAAACCCTGTTCAATAATTGCCTTTAGTTTTTCCTGTAGTTTTGTGAATACTGACCCTTCTGTCATCACTATTGGTCTCTATGCCCTCTGCCATGACCTTGAGCCCAATCAACCTACTATACTACACCTGTACTACTCCACGCCAACATTGGGATTTTAACTTTGACATCATGTTGTTTCCTCTCATTGTAAGAACTGATTGTATGCTAAAATGTGAGTGTAAAAACAAAGCAAATGTTTATAAATGAGGCCTCTGGTTTGAAATACTTCTCGTTGCAATCTCACTGTCATTCCGTGTTCACTTCCTGATTCAAGGGATTCGGGGGGCCTAGATTCAGTTGCTCTTCACATATACAAGTCAAAGTGAATGCATGCCATATTAAATTATATGAGAGTCTGGAGTGCTTCCACCATGGTACACTATACTTTTCGATCAGTGCTTTTTCTCCGTACTGGAGATCAATCGGTCATGTCCGATTTTATACATGGATGACTCCCTGTGAATCTAATTAAGTTGACCCCCCCCCCAGCTATTGCATGTTTTTTATTCAATTTACACAAAATCAATAGCTATGGCTTGTTGGAAGGTTAGGGTTGCATCCCAAATGGCACCACATCCCTATATAGTGCAGTATTTTTGACCGATGGGCCCTAGTCATAAAAAGAATAGGATGCCATTTTGGACGAATCCTTGGTTTTGTTTACTGTGGCCTGTGCCCTAGGAGTACTAGTTGAACCAGCCAATCCAGGCCCTTTTTGAGTTTCAAAGTTGTGAAATATGTAGCGTCTAATTCATAATTCCTTAAGGCTTGCTCTATTTGTTACTAAAGTCAAATGACTATTTGTAGTTGCTGTCCATGAAGTCTGTCAGGATGTCATTGGCTGTTTTAGCTTTCTCTACTATTGTCATTCTCATATAGCGTCATTGGAGTTGGCTAAAACAGAAACTGGTCAAACATCATTGTGATTTGATTGCGGGTGATGTGGCGGTAAACCCAGGCCCTGCATGTCCCCAGGCACCCTCATTTGTTGACTTCTGTGATCGAAAAGGCCTTGGTTTCATGCATGTCAACATCAGAAGCCTCCTCCCTAAGTTTGTTTTACTCACTGCCTTAGCACACTCTGCCAACCCTGATGTCCTTGCCGTGTCTGAATCCTGGCTTAGGAAGGCCACCAAAAATTCGGAGATTTCCATACCCAACTATAACATTTTCCGTCAAGATAGAACTGCCAAAGGGGGAGGAGTTGCAGTCTACTGCAGAGATAGCCTGCAAAGTAATGTTATACTTTCCAGGTCCATACCCAAACAGTTCGAACTACTAATTTTAAAAATTACTCTCTCCAGAAATAAGTCTCTCACTGTTGCCGCCTGCTACCGACCCCCCTCAGCTCCCAGCTGTGCCCTGGCCACCATTTGTGAATTTATCGCCCCCCATCTAGCTTCAGAGTTTGTTCTGTTAGGTGACCTAAACAGGGATATGCTTAACACCCCGGCAGTCCTTCAATCTAAGCTAGATGCCCTCAATCTCACAAAAATCATCAAGGAACCCACCAAGTACAACCCTAAATCTCTAAACAAGGGCACCCTCATAGACGTTATCCTGACCAACTGGCCCTCCAAATACACCTCCGATGTCTTCAACCAAGATCTCAGCGATCACTGCCTCATTGCCTGTATCCGCTACGGGTCCGCAGTCAAACGACCACCCCTCATCACTGTCAAACGCTCCCTAAAACACTTCTGCGAGCAAGCCTTTCTAAACGACCTGGCCCGGGTATCCTGGAAAGATATTGACCTCATCCCGTCAGTTGAGGATGCCTGGTCATTCTTTAAAAGTAACTTCCTCGCCATCTTAGATAAGCATGCTCTGTTCAAAAAATGCAGAACTAAGAACAGATATAGCCCTTGGTTCACTCCAGACCTGACTGCCCTCGACCAGCACAAAAACATCATGTGGCGGACTGCAATAGCATCGAATAGTCCCGTGATATGCAACTGTTCAGGGAAGTCAGGAACCAATACACGCAGTCAGTCAGGAAAGCAAAGGCCAGCTTCAAGCAGAAATTTGCATCCTGTAGCTAACTCCAAAAAGTTCTGGGACACTGTAAAGTCCATGGAGAACAAGAGCACCTCCTCCCAGCTGCCCACTGCACTGAGGCTAGGTAACACGGTCACCACCGATAAAGCCATGATAATCGAAAACTTCAACAAGCATTTCTCAACGGCTGGCCATGCCTTCCTCCTGGCTACTCCAATCTCGGCCAACAGCTCCGCCCTCCCCGCAGCTACTCACCCAAGCCTCCCCAGCTTCTCCTTTACCCAAATCCAGATAGATGTTCTGAAAGAGCTGCAAAACCTGGACCCGTACAAATCAGCTGGGCTTGACAATCTGGACCCTCTATTTCTGAAACTATCCGTCGCCATTGTCGCAACCACTATTACTAGCCTGTTCAACCTCTCATATCGTCTGAGATCCCCAAGGATTGGAAAGCTGCCGCAGTCATCCCCCTCTTCAAAGGGGGAGACACCCTGAACTCAAACTGTTACAGACCTATATCCATCCTGCCTTGCCTATCTAAGGTCTTCGAAAGCCAAGTCAATAAACAGATCCCTGACCATCTCGAATCCCACCGTACCTTCTCCGCTGTGCAATCTGGTTTCCGAGCCGGTCACGGGTTAACCTCAGCCACGCTCAAGGTACTAAACGATATAACCGCCATTGATAAAAGACAGTACTGTGCAGCAGTCTTCATCAACCTGGCCAAGGCTTTCGACTCTGTCAATCATTCTTATCGGCAGACTCAGTTTTTCTAATGACTGCCTTGCCTGGTTCACCAACTACTTTGCAGACAGAGTTCAGTGTGTCAAATCGGAGGCCATGTTGTCCGGTCCGGATTTAGATAAAGCAAAATGCTATGAGAACAGGTTGTTCTACCAGGTTTGTTGTTGGTTTAATTGTGAAGCCATAGAAAATGGAAGTCTCCCTCCCATACCAATTGTTCTTGAGTAGCTTCGAGCAATCATAACTGTGTACTTCGACAGTACATTGAATATATTGGACCCTTTCGATACTAGAAATCTTTCAAGTATTTGTGATACTGTGTTTCATGGACTGATATTCTCCATAGTTATGAAAAAATGTTTACAAAATGCTGTTCAAAATGCTACATTAATGCTGTCCCCCAGTGCACTATTTTCATTTGCTACAAATCTAACACTTGTGCCGACTCATATTCGGCTTATACTTAGTCTTCTAATTTAACTCACAAGAACTACATTCAAAATGATTCCCTTCAAATCAAGGCTTTATTTCAACAATGTTATAAAATGATTCCCTTCAAATCAAGACTTTCCTCAATGTTATAATTGTGTACAGCAAAACTGAGCTCAAAAGGACACATTATTACATGTAGGAAAATTTAAACAAATTGATTGGGTATTTTTGATTAAAAGTTCATAGTAAGATCTTGTAGAACTCAATCCAAAACCACACAATTAGAGAATCAAGTCTTCGTCTGTGTAAAGAAATAGTCATAAAGGTCATAACTCATGATGCATTTAAAATGGTACTTCCCAATGGTAGGCTCGCACCCTATGTATACAGCTTGTAAAGAAGCACATTATCTCATGTTTGAATGATGAAAATCAGTTTTGTTTCAACCCAAAGCCATCCGTTAAAGACATACATTCACTGTATTCAGTAGTACTATGTAAAAGGACTAAATAACCCCTCCAGTCCTAATCACAGGCTTTACAGAACACACCAGTATTCTAGGATCCCCTGACTAATAACCCAAAACTAGTCATTTAATAGGGATATCAAGTAGTACATTAAGAGTTTATAAATCATATGCAGAACATTCAATAAAATTCAAAACAAAAAAAAAAAAAAAAAAAAAAAAAAGGGACCAGCTACAGATTCAAAACTTTGAGAAGGTCACTACAATGAGTGTGGTTCCCTTACAAACCTCTCAAGGGCCCAAGTATTATAGATAACAGAATCAAGTTTATACAGACTCCTTGAAAAAAAAAAAAAAGACTGCAGTTTCAACCGTGTGTATTTTGGACACAGTAATTTCAGAATAACTGCAGTTATACTTTACTCTGACTGCAATCTTTTTTTCTTGAATGGTGTTTTATTCCAAACTAAGAGAGGATAGGTGCAGTTTCCCCACATTTCATTCTCACATGAAACAAAGCCTCAACCATAGTCTATCCCTGTGAAAAGGATTTTAACCAGTCAACAAATGAGCCCTTCCATTCATGTTATTCTTGAGTGTAATAGCCTGCATATTTTATAGAGCTCTGTATAACGACACATGCTTTGCTGGCATCTCCTCAATTGCAGCATAATTGGGTAGAATGTCTGAACAAGAACCCAGCAAATTCCAAACAGATTCTCATGGGGTTGACATGATCAGTTTCTGGAAAGGGTAGATCAATTGAAATATGCAAGACAAGGGAGTCAGCCATGTACAAAAATATGTTTCAAGAAAAGCAAAACTACAATTGACCGTCTGTAGTACACTGAAGTACCCCCTGTATAACATCAAATACAATTTAGATAAAGCACAAAATGGCAAATAACTTTCATTTCTAAAAAAAAATTTTTTTTGTTAAATAAAATAAAAAAAGAACCACATTTTCATGTATGGTTGGTGAAAAGTGAGGATTCATGCTGCAGCAGTGGGTTTGGGAGGTTAAATAGAAGTCACATCAGCCTAGCTTTCTACAGCAATTTATTAAAAAGGAACGTCAACCATCCATCTCCCAAAAAAGAGAGCACACCCACACAAGTACAACTCAGATTATTGAGTGTTAAAAGTCAAAAGAAAATCATAGCACTGAAGTAGTAAAGAAAAACGTGGAGATAGGCGAGCAGCAGTCTAGACGTGAGAGCAGGTAACTTCCTTATTTAAGATAGTTCATGAGACATCTGAAAAATAAGAAAATGATGATTTAAAAACAGGCCCTGTAGAAACACGAGGATAAAAGTTAACGTGTTGTGATATCGTTGGAACTCACAGCTGGAGGGTCTGGCGCCATATTGTCTCATGATCTGGTCATGTGTGAACTTCACAAACGATTCATATTGTTCTGGGAAGGAACCAAAACATCAAATGATCTATGGAATTAAAACTATTAAACTGAGCTGTCTGACCATGAGATGTCAATCTGGGCCTGTATTCCTAAAGCCTTTAAGAGCAGGAGAGCCGATCTGGCATCAGGTCCCAACTCGCCCTTATGTAAACTGATTAATTATGGTCTAAAATGGTGAAACTGATCCTAGATCAGCACTCCTACTCAGATGCTTCATGAATCCTGGCACATATCTGTAAAGAGGAAGTCGCGCAGTATACCTGCCAGTTTAGTGTTGAGGATTTGCTCATACTCCTCACGGATGTTCTCGTCATGGTCCTTGAGAATCCGTTCACACAGAGAGCCAACTTGGTGCAGTGTGAAACAGGGTTGGTCCCTCTTCACAGAAGACCCTGGAGAAACCATGACAAGGAATGGTCTGTGACCTGACAACGGCACATGCAAAATCACAAATGGCACCCTATTCCCTTTATTGTGGACTACTTTTGACAGGGGCACTACATCAGGAATAGGGTGCCCTATGGATGGTTAAAAAGAACCACCTTACTAGGTCAGGATGTTGAAACATCTAGAATAAACACATGCAGAATTCTTAAGAATTTAACTCTGGTGGCTCTTATTCACCACACCAAAAAAAACAAGACAGCAGTGTGTGTGTTATTCATCCCTACAGTGAGACAGCACAGTGTGTGTGTTATTCATCCCTACAGTGAGACAGCAGTGTGTGTGTTATTCATCCCTACAGTGAGACAGCACAGTGTGTGTGTTATTCATCCCTACAGTGAGACAGCAGTGTGTGTGTTATTCATCCCTACAGTGAGAGACAGCACAGTGTGTGTGTTATTCATCCCTACAGTGAGACAGCACAGTGTGTGTGTTATTCATCCCTACAGTGAGACAGCACAGTGTGTGTGTTATTCATCCCTACAGTGAGACAGCAGTGTGTGTGTTATTCATCCCTACAGTGAGAGACAGCACAATGTGTGTGTTATTCATCCCTACAGTGAGACAGCACAGTGTGTGTGTTATTCATCTCTACAGTGAGACAGCACAGTGTGTGTGTTATTCATCCCTACAGTGAGAGACAGCACAATGTGTGTGTTATTCATCCCTACAGTGAGACAGCACAGTGTGTGTGTTATTCATCCCTACAGTGAGACAGCAGTGTCCCTACAGTGAGAGACAGCACAATGTGTATTCATCCCTACAGTGAGAGACAGCACAATGTGTGTGTTATTCATCCCTACAGTGAGAGACAGCACAGTGTGTGTGTTATTCATCCCTACAGTGAGAGACAGCACAGTGTGTGTGTTATTCATCCCTACAGTGAGACAGCACAGTGTGTGTGTTATTCATCCCTACAGTGAGAGACAGCACAGTGTGTGTGTTATTCATCCCTACAGTGAAACAGCACAGTGTGTGTGTTATTCATCCCTACAGTGAGACAGCACAGTGTGTGTGTTATTCATCCCTACAATCATTTATTTGCCATCAGATGCTAACAGCATCTCCTTCAGCTTGGTGGGAGTGCATGAAAACACACCTGGTTGGGCACTTGGTGCCATGAAGCCAGGGCTTTGGCCTGGGCCATCACTTAGACTCTGGGACTGGCTCTGGTTGAAGGCCCCCTCAAGCTTCCGCCTCCTCTGATAGCGGCTGTATTCTTGCCTAAGATTCTGGACAATCTGCTCTGTGGAGAGGAGAAACAGAAAACGTCATCTTAACATGATTGGCGTATCCTGGGATGAGTGTTTCCTCACGCATCAACCCAGGCCTCCCACATGTCTCTCGGTTGCGTGATAAAACATGGTCACGCATGCATGCACCTAAATCAATCCATCATTTTCAATTTGGTAGGTAGATGGATGTATAAATGACTTCCTAGCAGTGGTGTAAAGTACTTAAGTAAAAATACTCAATTTCGACTTAAGTTGTCTTTTGTGGTATCTGTACTTTACTATTTATATTTGACAACTTTTACTTCACTACATTCCTAAAGAAAAGAAAGTACTTCTTACCCGACACCCAAAAGTACTTGTTACATTTTGAATGCAGGACAGGAAAATGGTCCAATTCATGCACTTATCATGACCAGGGCATCCCTACCACCTCTGATCTGGCGGACTCACTAAACACACGTTTGTAAAAAAATATATATACATTTTTTTAAGTCTGAGTGTTGGAGTGTGTCCCTGGCTAACCATAAATAAGAAAGTGCCATTTGCTTAATTTAAGGAATTTTAAATGATTTCTGCTACCAAGCTAAAACTAAAGCAGGAAGCACCAGTGACTCGCTCAATACGGAAGTGGTCAGATGACGTGGATGCTACGCTGTAGGACAGTTTTGCACAGACTGGAATATGTTCTGGGATTCATCCAATGGCATTGAGGAGTACACCACCTCAGTCACCGGCTTCATCAATAAGTGCATTGACGACGTCGTCGTCCCTACAGTGAGTTGACACACCTACTAATTTCTGGGTTTTTCTTTATTTGTAGTATTTTCTACATTGTCGAATAATAGTGAAGACAAAAAAACTGGACTGTTCGCACTACCCTCTGTAGTGCCTTGCGGTTGGAGGCCGAGCAGTTGCCATACCAGGCAGTGATGCTACCAGTCAGGATTAGAGGTCGACCAATTGATTTTTCGATACCGATTATTGGAGGACCAAAAAAGACAATACCATTGTTTTTATTTGTAATAATGACAATTACAACAATACTGAATTAACACTTATTTTAACTTAATATAAAACATCAATAAAATCAATTTAGCCTCAAATAAATAATTAAACGTTCAATTTGGTTTAAATAATGCAAAAACAAAGTGTTGGAGAAGAAAGTAAAATGTGCCATGTAAAATATACCTTTCATATACCTTTGACTATTGGATGTTCTTATAGGCACTATAGTTTTGCCAGGGTAACAGTATAGCTTCCGTCCCCCTCCTCGCCCCTACCTGGGCTCGAACCAGGAACACAACGACAACAGCCACCCTCGAAGCATCGTTACCCATCGCTCCACAAAAGCCACGGCCCTTGCAGCGCAAGGGGAATAACTACTCCAAATCTAAAAGCGAGTGACGTTTGAAACATTATTAGCGCACACCCAGCTAACTAGCTAGCCATTTCACATTGGTTACACCAGCCATTAGGCTGATAGGCTTGAAGTCATATACAGCAATGTGCTTGCGAAGAGCTGCTGGCAAAACGCACGAAAGTGCTGTTTGAATGAATGATTACGGGCCTGCTGCTGCTCAGTCAGGCTGCTCTATCAAATCATAGACTTAATTATAACATAATAACACACAGAAATATGAGCCTTTGGTCATTAATATGATTGAATCCAGAAACTGTCATTTCAAAAACAAAACATTTATTCTTTCAGTGAAATACGGAACCATTCCGTATTTTATCTAACGGGTGGCATCCCTAAGTCTAAATATTCTTGTTACATTGCACAACCTTCAATGTCATAATTAGGTAAAATTCTGGCAAATTAGTTCGCAATGAGCCAGGCAGCCCAAACTGTTGCATATACCCTGACTCTGCGTGCAATGAACGCAAGAGAAATGACAATTTCACCTGGTTAATATTGCCTGCTACACTGGATTAGTAGTTATAACTAGTGATTATGATTGATTGTTTTTGATAAGATAAGTTTAATGCCAGCTAGCAATTTACCTTGGCTTCTACTGCATTCGCGTAACAGGCAGACTACTCGTGGAGTGCAATGTTTAGAGCGTTGGACTAGTTAACTGTGCGGTTGCTAGATTGGAACCCCTGAGCTGACAAGGTGAAATTCTGCCCCTGAACAAGGCAGTTAGCCCACAGTTCCTAGGCAGTCATTGAAAATAAGTGACTTAACTGACTTGCCTAGTTAAATAAAAAAGGTATAAATGTTTTTTAAAAATTTTTTTTAACGATTTCCGATTGTTATGAAAACTTGAAATCGGTCTTAATTAAATCGGCCATTCCGATTAATCGGTCGACCTCTAGTCAGGATGCTCTCGATGGTGCAGCTGTATAACCGTTTGAGGATCTGAGGATCCATACCAAATATTTTCAGTCTCTTTGAGGGGGAAATAGGTTATGTCGTGCCCTCTTTACGACTGTGAAGACCACGTTAGTTTGTTGGTGATGTGGACGCTGGCTGAGCTGTAGTCAATGAATAGAATTCTCACATAGGTGTTCCATTTGTCCTGGTGGGAAAGGGCAGTGTGGAGTGCTACAGAGATTGCATCATCTTTGGATCTGTTGGGGCGGTATGTAAATTGGAGTGGGACTAGGCTTTCTGGGATGATGTTGTTGATGTGAGCCATGACCAGCCTTTCAAAGCACTTCATGGCTACAGACGTGAGTGCTATGGGTCGGTGGTCATTTAGGCAGGTTCCTTTGCTTTCTTGGGCACAGGGACTATGGTGGTCTGTTTTAAACATGTAGGTATTTGGCCTAGGACCACAGATCCTCAAAAGGTTATAAAGCCCACCAACGAGAGCATCTTGACAGGTTTTTCCAACAATTGTTTACAGACAGATTATTTCACTTATAATTCACTGTGTCACAATTCCAGTGGGTCAGACGTTTACATAGACTAAGTTGACTGTGCCTTTAAACAACTTGGAAAATTCCAGAATATTACGTCATGGCTTTAGAAGCTTCTGATAGGCTACTTGGCATCATTTGAGTCAATTGGAGGTGTACCTGTGGATGTATTTCAATGCCTACCTTCAAACTCAGTGCCTCTTTGCTTGACATCATGGGGAAATCAAAAGAATATCAGCCAAGACCCCCCCAAAAAATTGTAGACCTCCATAAGTCTGGTTCACCCTGGGGAGCAATTTCCAAATGCCTGAAGGTACCACGTTCATCTGTACAAACAATAGTACGCAAGTATAAACACCATGGGATCACGCAGCCGTCATACCGCTCAGGAAGGAGATGCTTTCTGTCTCCTAGAGAGGAACGTACTTTGGTGCGAAAAATGCAAATCAATCCCAGAACAGCAGCAAAGGACCTTGTGAAGATGTTGGAGGAAACAGGTACAAAAGTATCTATAGCCACAGTAAAACGAGTCCTATAGCGACAACCTGAAAGGCCGCTCAGCAAGGAAGGAGCCACTGCTCCAAAACTGCCATAAAAAAGCCAGACTATATGGTTTGCAACTGTACATGGGGACAAAGATGGTACCTTTGAGAAATGTCCTCTGGTCTGATGAAACAAAATTAAAACTGTTTGGCCATAATGGCCATAATGTTTGGAGGAAAAAGGGGGAGGCTTGCAAGCCAAAGAACACCATCCCAATCGTGAAGCACAGGGGGTGGCAGCATCATGTTGTGGGGGTGCTTTGCTGCAGGAGGGACTGGTGCACTTCACAAAATAGATTGCATCATGAGGAAATAAAATTACGTGGATATATTGAAGCAACATCAAGACATCAGTCAGGAAGTTAAAGCTTGGTCGCAAATGGGTCTTCCAAATGGACAATGACCCCAAGCATACTTCCAAATTTGTGGCAAAATGGCTTAAGGACAACAAAATCAAGGTGTTTAGAGTGGCCATCACAAAGCCCTGACCTTAATCCCATAGAAAATGTGTGGGCAGAACTGAAAAAGTGTGTGGAGCAATGAGGCCTACAAACCTGACTCAGTTACACCAGCTCTGTCAGGAGGAATGGGCCAAAATTCACCCAACTTTTTATGGGAAGCTTGTGGAAGTCTACCAGAAAAGTTTGACCCAAGTTAAACAATTTAAAGGCAACACTACCATATACTCATTGAGAGCATGTAAACTTCTAACCCACTGGGAATGTGATGAAAGAAATAAAAGCTGAAATAAATCACTCTGATAATTCTAACGTTTCAGTCTTAAAATAAAGTGGTGATCCTAACTGACCTAAGACAGGGAATTTTTACTAGGATTAAATGTCAGGAATTGTGAAAAATGTAAAATTGTTTCAATGTATTTGGCTAAGGTGTATGCAAACTTCTGACTTAAACTGTATCTACTAGGCAATGTCAGTTAACAATTAATCAAAAGGCCACCCGGACAATTTGCATTGACACCCCCTTTGTTTTACACTGCTGTTACTCCCTGTTTGTTATCCATGCATAGTTACTTTACCCCTACCTACATGTACAAATTACCTTGACTAACCTGTACCCCCGCACATAGACTCTTACCCGAACCTCATTGTTATTATGTTACTTTTTTAAACTTCAAGTTTATTTACTAAATATTTTCTTCATTATATTTCTTGAACTGCATTGTTGGTTAAGGGCTTGTCGTAAGGTACACCTGTTGTATTTGGCGCATGCGACAAATATAATTTGATTCGATTTTTGACATGAAAAAAATGTAGACATATACTCAAGTAGAATTTTACCAGGTGACTTTCACTTGAGTCATTTTCTATTTTAGATATCGTTACATTTACTAAAGTATGACAATTTGGTACTTTTTCCACCCACCACTGTTTCCTACCTAGGTATTGTCATCAACTAGAAACGAATTGACATAGCTAGCTAGGATACACATGTTACAATCAGGGCCGGGTTCATTCTGGCAAACTTGTGAGTTGAGACTAGTGGCTAACGTTTGCTAACTACATATTATATTTGTATGCCTTTTACATCATAATGATCTTGTCTTGCTTCAGTGTAGGCCTATTAGCTACAGCCTTTAAAAATGAGGCTTAATTATTATTAGATAGCCTCTTTTACTACAAGGTCCATCCAGCACAATTCGGGCAATCGACTAACCTGGGGTGAGCCTGTGTTCTCCTCCACAAGTCGGTTGGGGTGACATCGAACTGTTGTCACCTGTAGCAGACAGCAGGTTGCATCGCTTTGGAGACGGGGAGACCGGAGTCCCTGGCAGATTGCTGCACCTTCGCCGTTTTGGAGTTTGAGGGCTGTGAAGGGCCTCCAACTCCACGGAACGCTTCAAAGTAGCTGTGCACGCCATGGTAGCTAACTTAGTCCAGAAAACAACTTCTTTTTGGGGGGGAGGGGTGTCGGTCAAAATGTAGGATAGGTGCTAATAGTAACTGAGTAAATGAAGATTGGCTGTCCCGTCTTGCGCTTTCTTGTCTTCTAATTTATTTTTCTCGGTGTTTTGTTAAATCACTCGCTTGCTAAATAACACGTTCAAATGGCGTCTTCTTCCATCTAACTTTCGTTTTAAGGCAGATGTCACACCTTTAATTGCCTTCACCGCCACTTACTGGGCGGAGTTCAGACCGAAATATGAATTTTGCTTCCTTTAAAAAAAGTTAACACAGCTAGCTAGCTGACCGATTTAAGTAATATCTTTACTTTATCAAATTAAACGTATTTTCTTTTAACAACCAAAATGATACGTTCAACGTTAGCCAGCTAATAATAGGCGATATAGCTTGCATAATATAGCTGCCCGCTCCTAGTGTTCTACCAAAGCCACGCAGCTAATACTAATTAGTAATTTAATAACATCTATATGAGCTATGCAGGCATTAGCTAATGTTTCCCAACGATTATGGATACACTGACAAGATACATGTCTCTCCGCCCTGACAATGGGAGTCGTTGTCCACAAAGCAGTCTAGTAATATGCATGTCAATCTCATGGCTCAAAGTGGAGGAGAGATTGACTTGATCACTACTTATTTTTGTAGGAAGTGTTAACAAGCTGAATGCACCGAACTGTCTGTTTAATAAACTACTAGCACACAGCTCGGACACCCATGCATACCCACAATACATACCACCAGACTTCACAAAGTCCAGAACAGACTATGGGAGGCGTACAGTACTACACAGAGCCATGACTACATGGAAATCTAATTCCACATCAGGTAACTGATGCAGCAGTAGAATCATATATTTATTTAATACAAATACACCTTATGGAACAGCGGGTACTGTGATGCACACAAACGCTAGTACACGCACTCTACATACACGTACATTGTAATATTGTTGTATGGTGGTATTATACGTTTTGTATTGTAGATATGTAGTGGTGTACTAATGTTATATGATGTACTGTTTTATATTTTTGTTTTAGGTGTAATGTGTAAACTGGATTGTTTTACGCCTTAATGTGTTTGGACCCCAGGAAAATTAGCTGCGGCAGGCAGCAGCTAATGGGGATCCCAATTAAATACAAATACAAAAACTTGTCAAATAAGCCATACATTTTTGTTGTTGACCAAATTCGACACTCTCATTGACCTCCATACAAAAACTCCTTGCTTGGTAGGCGAAACAAGGAAAAAACGCCACCTGCTGGAGAGAGACAGAATTTCCGCCGAGTTGGGCCTCTCTTTATCCTCTACGTTACCACGTTAGTCTGGGTCGTCACTAGTTACCACAGCCACAAAGTCATAGTTCATCGCTAAACCTCGCGTATTTCTAAAAATGTATCTTCTTAAAATCAGATTTGAACCTTAACCGAAACCTTAAACACACTACTAACCTTATGCCTAACCTTAAATTATGACCAAAACATTTTCATGAATTTTTACCATTGCCAATTTTTCCATTATGGCTGTAGTAACTAGTGACAAATGACCATCGGTCTGGAAATCATTGGTCTGGGTCGCATAGTTAATTCAAGTCAATAGACTGCACTAACGTTAGTTCATCATTAAATTATTGACTTGCTATTATTAACTTTAGCTGCTCATTGATTCACTTTCCAGGTACAAAGTAGTCTAGTGTTTATGGAGGTTGACTGATGTTCAACACAGAAAAACACAAACACCATAAGATCAGTACAGAACAAAGCAATGGCATGTGTCATAACTGAGGGTCACTCTCTACTTGGTTCCGAGCCATAGGCTAGTATCTTTAACATACGTCTCTGAACTGGTTAGTTAGTGATGCTTTTGTATCCAAGCATGTTTTTTATTGACATTTGAAATATCTTACCAGGTGACAAAGTAAAGTCAGCATGGTAGGAGGACCGTGTCAACACGCAGCAGAGCAGGGGCAAGGTCCCAGTCTATGACCAACATGGACATGCAGCATCAAGGAGCAGTGTAACAGTTACCCAGGTTCATCCTGATTCTGCTCGCAAAAAGAAGATTACAATCAGTTGATTCACAACTGAGCACATTGGCATTGGAAGTAAACTGAATAGCTTTGTTGACAAGATGTCTCAAAGGTATATCTCATTTCAATAATCAGGTCAATTGTTCACAAGAAGAAGAAAGAGAGATCTCTCTGTAGTATGCACAAGCCTCAGGTAGAAGACACCAGCAGAGACCAACAACAATACACATTTTCTCCCATATAACCAGAACTGTGCTGGTGGTGTTATTCTTATTTCTTAGTATGTTCAGGTAGTCCCTCTCCGTTTCTGCCCCTTTGCTTCTGTTTGGTTCCTAGTGAATACGACCCAGTCAGATGAACGTTTTTGTACTCTTTGATTGTCAGGAGTAGGAGCTTGTGGGAAGTTAAACCAATGTTTGTCATTTTCACAGCAACCTGTGATGCACTTATAACCAATCTAGCTATTTGAAAAGCTCTAACTGAATTTTTATTGAAATTCACCATTACAGTCAGTTGACTCACAACTGAGCGCATTGGAAGAAAACCTGGATAGCTTTGTTGGCAAGATGTCTCAAAATATATCTCATTTGAATAATCTGGTCAATTGCCAATGTGCCTACATTGATGAATTGTAGAACGAGTGTGTGTGACACATACAGTACAACCTTTCATATATCAATGTTGTATAAACACCACATCATTTGCTTAGAAGTTGATGAAAACTGAGCAAAATTGGACATACTGTAGAACAAAGATTAGGAGTACTGTTATCTGGACACCCCTCCCCTTCATGGTTATAGTAAAATGTGTGTACAGCACAGCAGGCTCAGCAATACTTGTGTTTTTGGGGAGTCAGGGCAGTAGAAGGAAGCAGCAGTCAGAGCAGTAGAAGGAAGCAGCAGTCAGAGCAGTAGAAGGAAGCAGCAGTCAGAGCAGTAGAAGGAAGCAGCAGTCAGAGCAGTAGAATGAAGCAGCAGTCAGAGCAGTAGAAGGAAGCAGCATTATTTAAGAAGCAGCAGTCAGAGCAGTAGAAGGAAGCAGCAGTCAGACCAGTAGAAGGAAGCAGCAGTCATAGCAGTAGAATGAAGCAGCAGTCAGAGCAGTAGAATGAAGCAGCAGTCAGAGCAGTAGAATGAAGCAGCAGTCAGAGCAGTAGAATGAAGCAGCAGTCAGAGCAGTAGAATGAAGCAGCAGTCAGAGCAGTAGAATGAAGCAGCAGTCAGAGCAGTAGAAGGAAGCAGCAGTCAGACCAGTAGAAGGAAGCAGCAGTCAGAGCAGTAGAATGAAGCAGCAGTCAGAGCAGTAGAAGGAAGCAGCAGTCAGACCAGTAGAAGGAAGCAGCAGTCAGAGCAGTAGAATGTAGCAGCAGTCAGAGCAGTAGAAGGAAGCAGCATTATTTAAGAAGCAGCAGCCTTTATGAAGCAGCAGTCAGAGCAGTGGAAGGAAGCATCAGTCTTGTTGTATTAAGTCTGCAGTCCCTCTTGGTTGCCCTGCCTTATTGTTACTAACCTGGTCCCATATCAGTTTGTGCTCTTGCCTACTCCATTGTTTGGCATTAGTTGACAAGGGAGCAGAAACAGACCGACACCCAGGCTATATTGTTACTGCTTGTTGTTCTATGAAGTAATGGAGTAAGGCACATACCAAGCTTTGGCACTTAATAGAGCATCTGACCTCAAAGTTGGAGGAACTATTTTGCTCTCAATTGGTATTCTACCACAGCAATACTACTTAGTTTCAACTGTTTTTGTTGCTGTCTGTAGCGGAGTCTATTATGTAATATTTCCACCAATTTAATTGTTATTTGTTTGAGGACTGTCATTAATTTCTGTAGAAACAGTGCTTTCTGTGCTCCCCCTTCTTGGGCATTTTATACAAAGCAATCGTGATCACGGAAAGTATGAGGAATGATCTGGGAAAACTATGCACAGCACAGACGGGATTCAAATACATTTTCTTTTGTATTGGAAAAAAATGCAGGACTAAATGTAAGTCATATGGAGTATCTTTAAATCCAAAAGCTGAGAATGTTTCAAAATAAGCATTATGACTTAACACCCACACTTGCAGTTGCTATGGTTACCTTACACATCCCATTGCGAAATTTAGTATTTTATGTACCAAAACTTACAAGTTAAAATTGGAATCAAATGGAACATGTAAGCAATTGAGTGGAATATTTGATTGGTATATTTTAATGTTTTGGTTACTTTGCGCTGTTGTTCCAACTGTACAGCTCAGTTCAAAGTTTATGCTTCATACCAAATTCAAAACCTATTCTTTCTCATTTTATCCATCCAACTTATACTTATTTAGATTTTTTGAATAAGCTTGTCTGACCTTTATCAAGATGAAAATAAATGATTCCTCCCGAATCACGTGTATGGTATTAGCATTCGAGGTATTTTGTGTATAGTGATATTACAGAATCAAATAGATTGCCAGGTACAGATATCCTGGGATTTAAGTCGACGTCTCAGTAAGACTGATGTTTGCACTCCGTATTGAATTCTAAAACATCCTCACATGCAGAAATGCAAGCAAACAATGTCTGATAGAATGCCACCCAAACTAGATAGCTACCATTCATTTTTACACATTTATTACTCAAGATACAGTTGCATATACAGTGGAGTATAACTGATATTTAGAAGGAAGGAAGACTACACTTCTTGAGTTGCTGTCGAAGGAAACAAAGATTATAGAATAATACAAGCCACCATAGGAACCATTGAGTATGAAGCACTAACACAGAGAAGGATCAAGGTCATGTTTTTATGTCAGAAAACAATACAAAATACAACAGGCTATGTAAAAACCATAGCAACTAACGCAAACCTTCAGTTGACAGGATGACACTACTGAAATGATTCTAGAATTCCTGGAAGGCATGAAAATTAGGGCTATCAGAATGTATTAAATCAAAACAGGATTAACATGGGCCTGTATCGCTGAACAAATCTAAAAATAAAAATAAAAAAAAACAGCATTAGAAAATGAACTGTCCCACCAGTGGCTAGCGGCTCTTATACAGGCCAGGTAACTTACACTACAAATCATCCCAACTGTGTGGAACGGTGTCCAATGTACCCGACTACAGTCACGGTAATGATTTTAGTGACAAGGGCCAGGATTCAATCTGATCAGCCCTTTTCAGCTATGCAACTTTAAAAAGCAATATTCCCTCGTTTGCCGAGACTGCATTCATAGTAAACGCTGCATATGTTGGCTCAAACGGAAATTACCTTTAAAATGTAATGTGTGTTATTACACAAACCTACCACTGATGGGATGCAATCCTGGCCTGTACAGTACTTATAGCCCTGGGTCTTATGAAAGACAACCCTTTTACATAAGATATAATGACTAGAAACAGAGGGTGTAAACAACAGGACATTTCTGGGATTGATGGATTTAAAAACAGAAGGATGTTTGTCTTTCCTCAAAGAAAAAAAACAGGGGAAAAAACAAAGGAATATCATTTTTGCAAACAAACAAACAACCAACAACTGTTCCATGAACATTCAATTATCCAGCAAGAAAACTACTGTCAAAAAGATCCAACAAACATGTTTAGTGTCCCCCTGACTTGCGTCCAGTCCAGGACCTGGAGCGAGAGCGGGACCGTGAGAGGGAGCGGGAGCGCGAGCGGGACAAGGAACGCATACGGGACGATGCCTCGCCCCGAGGCTCATAGCCACCGGGGGCTTGGTGGAAGTCGCCATCTTGTGGGCTCAGGGACTTGGAGTGGGAACGAGACTTTCCTCTGGACTCCCTCTGGGCCCTGGATCTGGAGTGAGAAGGGGAGCGGGACTGGCTGTGAGGGGAGTGCCCAGGGGGGGGTCGTCTGTGGTCACGTGGGGGTGGCCTGTGCCTGCGTAAAGAACAAAACCATTGGATTATTAGAATCACGCTTCCACTGATGAAGACAGCAAAAGTGACAGAAGATCACAGCCAACTAATGATTGATAGATTAATTGAAAGTGCCCAGAACATGGCTCTGTGTACCTCCCAAATAGGTCCATATTCCCTATATAATGCACTACCCCAATAAATCCTGGTCAAAAGTAATGTACTATATAGGGAATAGAGGTGCCATTTGGGATGCAATCATTGTCAGTGGTTCAGCTGTGAAGGACCCACCTGTCGTTTTCCGGGCTCCTGCTTCTTCCTCTACCACCATACATCCTTCCACGGGAGCTGGGTAACAAAAGTATATTGTCAAGCAGAATGTACTCAGCAGAACTGACATTTTATAGAAGCTTCGCAGCTTGAAACCCCCCCCATCCCCTCCAAATAGTTATTTGAAGCATGCTAGTTGGAAAACACTAGAAAGGGCCTTACTCCCGGGGACTCTCAGAGCGTCTGGGCCGGCGCTCGTAGGATGGGCTACGTGACCTGCGTCTTTGGTAGCTACGGCTGCGAGAGCGCCTACGGCGGCTGTCCCGATCATAATCACGATCATCATGCCGCGAAGAGCTGCGCGAAGATCCCCCCTCTTTCCCTTGCATCTGATTGGGTGCTGTGATGGAAAAAATAAAAAGGGTGCTTGGGTAAAGAGAGAAAAACCCAACTAGCAGACATACCGTACCAAATGCTTTAGCTCTACTTGAAAGTATTACAGCTGTACCACGTCAGGTAGGAAATACATGTATTTGAACTTACAGCTTGAAAGTAAAATCAGTAAATTGCTCGATATGGTACATAGTTACTTCAGCAAACAATAAATTGGGGTAACTGTCTTACTCTTTCGATCTCCCTGCGCGAACTGGATTTCAATCTGTCGGCCACACACCCACTTCCTGTCCAGGTTGTGAAGAGCATCTTCTGCGTCGCGCACATCTTCAAACTTGCTGAGCTGTTAAGGTTCTTACCTTCTGGTCTTATGTGGTTCAATTCTGTTCAGCACAACTGTTGTAATACAATGCATCTTCTGCCACTTAATCAAAAGGGAAGCCATATTGGCTGACAGTATAAAGCTAAACGTAGGTTCTGGAACAATTGTTAAGTGCATGTTGGGTTCTTCTGAAGATTAAAGATGAGGCAGACATGTTTCAATAATGTGTCGCTAATTTTATGGCCTTTACCAAGTAACCAATACTGCTTTAGTTTCAAATGATATTGATAAGAGTACAATTATAATTTCTTAGTTCAATTAAGAATCAAATTTAGCATATTGGCTATGTATCGATTGCTTTTCCTGTAATATTTGTCGATTCATTTTTTTGGAGAGGATACAAAATAATTCAGGTTTGTTACCTTAAACACGCTCGACTTTGACTTACATCTTGATCTTTAAGCTCTTTAACCGCCTCCCAGAAGAACTTGGGTTTCCTGCTCGTCTTTGCCCTTTAAAATCTCTTCCCTTTTCCTCTTTCTTTTGATGACATATCCAAGCCTCGACTCCGTCCCCCTTTTTCCTTTGTCTCTTCAAGCTTTAAATTCTCTTTCTTTTTCAACCTTTCTCCCTCTCTGTTTCTTGCATCCTGGCGGTCTTTTGCTGCTTGTCTTTAGATCTACTCTACACCGGACTTTCCACAACAACTGGATACCTTTACATTTTCTGGGGCAACAGAGAAATGTAAGTTAGATATTAAAAGGTTCTTCAGCATGTACATACAGAAAACAGTCACAGCAAATCAATTATACAACCAAAACTCAATGCTTGAAGACACCGTCTGAGAAAGCATGTTAAGTTTACACCACATTCAAAATGAAAAGAAAAAGAGAAACACATATTTCATAACGCTCACTGTAGAAGGGAAAGGATATTGTATATATGCAAATCCTCTGGGTCGGCGTGAATAGAAGTCAAGTGGAATGTAGACGTCTACTACAGGCCCATAGCGACCAAACTCACGCCGCAAATCCTCAGGCCTGAATACCGTAAATAGATAGAAATTTCACTTCAATGACCTGGAGGAAAAGTCTTAAGTTCCAGAATAAAGTGGCACCACCATGGGAGCCACGGACAGACCGCTGAGACCGGTGGCTTCTGTTGGGCAATATGAAGATACCACTTCTTTGCATTAAAAACACAATCGAAACTTTTTTTGAAGTTCATGCACACTCTGAAATGTATCTTAGTTCCAAGAATTGTTCAAATCCCCTGTGTTAGTAGCCCAAATGCCGGCAGATCGTAATATTTAGTTGTTTCAGCTTACCGGCCAATGGGAATATTATGCAGCCAGCTATACACTCGTATCCCCCGTGAATTTTAGGATAAAATAATGAATTCGGCCTTTACTAATATAGTCCATACATACGCATTGAATAACACATTCATAAATGGCAAAAAAAATTCTTTGCTATATCTAGGAGGAGATAAGAGCTCAGGATTTTTTATATTTTTTTATTAACATACATAGTACCAGTCAAAAGTTTGGACACACCTACTCATTCTCATTCTTGAATCAGGCCTTCAACCATGAAGGCCTGATTCACGCAGTCTCCTCTGAACTGTTGATGTTGAGATGTGCCTGTTAGTTGAACTCTGAAGCATTTATTTGGGCTGCAATTTCTGAGGCTGGTAACTCTAATGAACTTATCCTCTGCAGCAGAGGTAACTCTGGGTCTTCCTTTCCTGTGGCGGGCCTCATGAGAGCCGGTTTCATCATAGCGCTTGATGGTTTTTGCGACTGTACTTGAAGAAACTTTCAAAGTTCTTCACATTTTCCGGACTGACTGACCTTCATGTCTTAAGAATTGGATTGTCTTATCTCTTTGCTTGTTAAAGCTGTTCTTGCCATAATATGGACCATCTTCTGTATACCACCCCTACCGTGACAACACAACTGATTGGCTAAAACACATTAAGATAAGAAATTCCACAAATTAACTTTTAACAAGGCACTCCTGTTAATTGAAATGCATTCCAGGTGACTGACTACCTCATGAAGCTGTTTGAAAGAATGCCAAGAGTGTGTATCATCAAGGCAAAGGGGGGCTACTTTGAAGAATCTCACATCTAAAATATATTTTGATTTGTTTAACACTCTTTTGGTTACTACATGATTCCATGTGTGTATTTTCATAATTTTGATGTCTTCACTATTATTCTACAATGTAGAAATAATAGTCACGAGTCCCGTGACATTTGTGGGAGTCGTAGAGCAAAACGGAGACGTGTTCGTGAGAATCTCACTTTTCCACAGTGGGGTCACAGTTAGTAGCCCAAACGTTACCAACAGAAGTTGACAGATTGCACAGACTTCCGACCTGTGACAATTGTGGGGGCCGCAGAGCCAAACCGTGCAGACGTCTTCGTGAGAAGACCGATTTTCGGGATGTCTCATGGTCTGACAAACGTCACTATAGCTCGGTTATCTACCACCGCAGATGCGGAAGGCCGCCTATTGATATGCAGTTCATGCAACAACAAAAAACATCTCTAACTTAAACTGACGGATATTGATGGATTGCTTTTTATTATGTTACTTAAATTGACACACCAGTGCGGCAATAGACTTGCAGCAGTCTCTCCCCCCGTTCTGATAGTTTCAATGGCATGTATTGGATTTGTTAGCATGAACTAATTCACAGAACGATATTCAGTTTTAATAAGATGAAACATTTACGATGTGAAATTATCAAGTTTAAATTAGATAGAAAAAGTAGAATATATTGATTTTTAACCCACATTAATTCATGTAATGATTGTTTTGTTTACAGGTCTATTAAGTGATATGTTCATAAACTTGTGCAATTTGAAAAGTGTAATTAATAGTAAATAAATGATTATACATTTTTATTTTAAATGGATCCGAATGCTGCCACTAATAACCCCATTTCTCTCTCACTATGCCTGAGGAAACCCTGGCCTGAGGATTCCTGGCTCTGCATGTCACCAATCCACCTGGTTGACCTGCCCATCCCATGCTGCAGGCTAGCTGGCTTGCCCTGGACAGATCTCTGACTACCACCACATCCCTTGACTGCCTAAAACATTAAAGACCACCTGTCCTTACAGTCTTGAAGAGTCCGCACCCTGTATTCATTATGCGTTTTAGGCAAGATATCTGTAAAACACTGACAATTCCTGATGTAAAAAGGGCTCTACAAAATAAACGTGATTGAAGTGTGCCACATTCCATTTCCTGATACATAAATCAGTTAAGATTGACACACCATATTTGTTAATCAAATAAACAATTTCAATATGTAAACAGATAATAAGGGGCGGCAGGGTAGCCTAGTGGTTAGTGTTGGACTAGTAACCGGAAGGTTGCAAGTTCAAATCCCCGAGCTGACAAGGTACAAATCTGTCGTTCTGCCCCTGAACAGGTAGTTAACCCATTGTTCCTAGGCCGTCATTGAAAATAAGAATTTGTTCTTAACTGACTTGCCTAGTTAAAGGCAAAAAAAATATAAAAAAATAAGCTGGACTGTGCATTATTCGATGAGACAGTATACTGGTCTTGGTGAGGAAATTGTGATTGGGTGATATGGTACATGATATTATATTAAAGGATTTCTGGGAACAACTTATTTTGAAACTATCTTACCAGCTGTGGAAAAACAAACTGCTGCAACATGATTGGTAGAACGCGATACGCAACATCCGGGACTAGCATTAGCCACAGTAGCATGGTGGTGGAAAATGGCGTTTCATTAATTAAAGTAGGTTATATATTTATAGCCTTGTCGACATTAAAACGATTATCGACGACTTTTTGCCTGAATTGAGAATGTTTAAAGTATAAACGGGTCCACGGGGGAGATGAGTGTATAGTTGACTGCATAACGTTGCATTCCCCTTTGGACAGTAAGGTTAAACCTCAGTATCGCCATCTGCCTGCCTTTGGATTGCTGTGTTACTATGTGTAGGCCTGTGTATGTAGTGTTGTTCTTGCAAATAAAATACATGGCTGTTAACTAGATATTGAGAATATGTCATTATAACAGTCATATGTTGAAGCCATTTATATTAGAATTCCATAAAGCAAAAGCGGAGTTTATTTTCCCACCGAAGTGTGCACCGGAAGCTACAGCAAGCTAACGACGTTAGCTCATTAGGCAGGGCAACTAACTACTTCGAAGTATTGCCAGATTGATATAGATACAAACGTATGTTTCAATCTGATCTAATGATAGTAGCTTTCTTTTGATTTTTATGGACTAGGATTTGAGTCTAGCCTCCTTTGGTCTAGCTACCCCGGTAAGGTCAAGTCAGGCCGAAGCGCGTGGCTAGCCGACTAGCATTGGGCTAATGTTAGCTAGCTCGGGGCGTCGAAGTATTTAGTTGACTCGACTAGGGGGATTTGTGCCAAATGTGTACTCACCTGGATTCATCGGAAATGTTTCTGATGAAAAGCGATGTATTTGGAGGTCTCAAATATCTGGCCATGTTCAAAATATTCAGCAAGAACGCAGCTTTACAGCAAATATTTCTGCTATGTTTTGGCTTTATGCGCAGACAGAGATTGTGGCGCAGCTACGTGGAAGAAGGAATGCGCAGGCGCGTGTTCTACTTCGCGCAATTGTAAGCAAGTGAAAGCGCAAACAAAATCAGCAACATCTGCTGTTTCTTTTTTAAATTGTGTATAACCAGGGAGTTAGATGAGCCCTGCATGAACACATTAGGTGCCGTTATCATAGCGTGCTGAGGAAGCAGCAATATCCCTACTGTAGGTACTGAGTAGGTGGTTTTGTTAAAGAGTAACATAAAATAATCTCGGTGGGTTTTGTTGCCAGTCCCAACTAGGTATGCTACCTGTATGGTATGCTAACTGCCTGTAATTATGATTTTTTTTTAGGTAAAATAATAATACAATTATAGAATTTTGTATCATTACTGCCTGCATTTTGAGGCGTTGGGCCAGTAACCGAAAGGTTGCTGGATAAAATCCCAGAGCTGATGAAAAAGTATTTTTCTGCCCCTGAATAAAACACTGTTCCCCGGTAGGTCGTCATTGTAAATATAAATGTGTTCTTAACCGACTTGCCTAGTTAAAAACATTTTAAACTCCATGCTTGCATAATGTTTTAAAAATGTGTTGGCCTGAGCACTCTGGAGCAAGTTTTCCTCAAGGATCTCTCTGTACTTTGCTCCGTCCATCTTTCCCTCAATCCTGTCTCCCAGTCCCTGCCGGTGAAAAACATCCCCATAGCATGACGCTTCCACCACCATGCTTCACCGTAGGGATGGTGCCTGGTTTCCTCCAGACGTGACGCTTGGCATTCAGGCCAAAGAGTTCAATCTTGGTTTTATCAAACCAGAGAATCTTGTTTCTCATCATCTGAGAGTCTTTTATGTGGCTTTTGGCAAACCCCAAGCGGGCTGTTATGTGCCTTTTACTTATTAGTGGCTTCTGTCTGGCCATTCTACCGTAAAGGCCTGATTGGTGGAGTGCTGCAGAGATGGTTGTCCTTCTGGAAGGTTCTCCCATCAAAACAGAGTAACTATGGAGCTCTGTCAGAGTGACCATCAGGTTCATGGTCACCACCCTGACCAAGGCCCTCCTCCTCAAATTGCTCAGTTTGTCCAGGTGGCCAGCTCTAGGAAGAGTGTTGCTGGTTCCAAACTCCTTCCATTTAAAAATGATGGAGGCCACTGTATTCTTGGGAACCTTCAATACTGCAGAAATGTTTTGGTACCCATCCCCAGATCTGTGCCTCGACTCAACCCTGTCTCAGAGCTCTACAGAAAATTTAATGATATTTGCTCTGACATGCACTGTCAACCGTGGGACCTTATATAGACAGGTGTGTGTCTTTCCAAATCATGTCCAATCAACTGAATTTACCAAAAGTGGACTCCAATCAAGTTATAGAATCATCTCAAGGATGATAAATGGAAACAGGATGCACCTCAATTTCGAGTCTCATACCAAAGGGTCTGAATTCCTATGTAAATAAGGTATCAGTTCTTTTATTTTTAATACATTTGCAAAAATTGCCAAAAACTTGTTTTCATTTTGTCATTATTGTGTATTGTGTGTAGATTGATAATTATTATTTTTTTTAATCAACTTTAGAATAAGGCTGTAGCATAAGAAAATGTGGAAAAAGTCAAGGGGCCTGAATACTTTCCAAATGCACTGTATATTTAGGTAAAAATAAATTGTCTTCCTTTATTACTATCGATTGATCAAAAGCTCTCATCATGGATCAAATTAGTCCATCGGAAAATGTAAAAGGTGGTTTCGCTTCAGACCCCTTGTGAGGATCATGATCAGTTCCTGGAGCTCCCACCTCTACCTTTAGCATCTTGACCCTAGTCACTGGGGGAAAGATGCTCACAACAGACCATAGCAAGTATCCCCGAGGTTTAGGCTCTGGAAGTCTGCCACCACATCAGCCTGCCTGTGGACACCCAACCAGAGATGTGGGCTGAGCAGTGGCAAACATTACACAACACAACACTAAACAATACATTCATTGCACTATAACGGTGACAAATGGTGCCCACAAACTGTTAAGCCCTACATAAAGCTGTCCCAACACCTTACCACTGCTACACCTGGCTATCAGCTGAGCCTTGTCTGACAGCGAAACGGCTGTACAAACTATGGCATAAGGGGATGACGAACGGATAAGAGACCATCCGTAATTTATGTTAAGACATTAATGAGCGAGCTAGGACGGACGTAGTCAATATAACTATTTGTTCAGCACTTTTGAAATGTACAGCGTCAGAATTCAGAACATGGGCCGTTCTTACAGTTTTCTCCCTGTATGCCAAGTCAGAGCCACAGGATAAATAAGGGGACATAAGCAGACAATGACAGCTCTTACAATATTCGATGTTGTAAATTTCTCTAGAACAGGCTATAGGCTACATGTGCACCACCAAGTCAGAACAGTAGGCTAAGTTATGAGGGGGAAAGGGACCAAATTATTAGAGTGAGGCACATGGACTACTAACAGCTTACTACACAACTTACACTTAGCATTACTTTCAATCTGGAGCTTGGAAGAGGCCGAATCTGGAGCTTGGAAGAGGCCGACTTGGAATTCTGAGTTGGATGACCGTTCAAAACGAGTTCTCAGTTGTCTTGAACTCACTGAAGTCTGAGATTCCCGAGTTTCTATTTGTTGTCAACTCGGCAGAAGTCATGCTGGATTGACAGCATGGCCAAAGTTGAATGTTTATCCTTTTAAGCTTGGAAAAGAGACCCTTAAACCCTAGATTTGGACCACACACCCACTTCACTGAATAGCAGGCTAGTGATTGCTTTGCACTGCTTACAGTTAGCCTTCCAAACCACTCATTGTTGAATTTGCGATTTCCAACTTGTGTAATCTTTATGTCCAATGGCCGATGAGCATCGATACATTTTTCTATAATTTCTCTTCATAATTTCTCTTCATATTGGGGCGGCAGGGTAGCCTAGTAGTTAGAGCATTGGACTAGTAACAGAAAGGTTGCAGGTTTGAATCCCCCAGCTGACAAGGTACAAATCTGTCGTTCTGCCCCTGAACAAGGCAGTTAACCCACTGTTCCTAGGCCGTCATTGAAAATAAGAATTTGTTCTTAACTGACTTGCCTAGTTAAATAAAGGTTAAAAAAATATGACAAGGATTGAAAAGGATTTGCCAGTAGATTGTCAATTTGATTCATGATGATGACTGCTAGCTTGCTAGCTAAGATTTTGAGAGTATGATGTTGACATGATCAGTCCAATCAAATCAACGGTAGATATAACGTGATTTGATGTCATTTTATCTGTGGCCAATGACCTTGAGCCTTCCTGGATGGGCACTTCTAATGTAATTCTATGGCAGCACCCAAGGGGCTTGAATTTTCTAACTCTCCCTGTAGATTTTGCGGTGACGTATTTTGGAGCTGCCTTACTCAAGAAAGCAAAAAAGAGACCATGTTTGTATGCGAATATATTAACCACATTTTTTTTTCTTACATTGTTTGCAAACTGATATGTAACACTTATTAATGCCAAAATAACATGCCCCACCTGCCGTGAATGATGGGTCACCACTTGTGCAGAGGAATATGCCCCCCCCCCCCCCAAAAAGAAGGCCTCTCTGTGGAAGAGGCTACGCCAGTACCTCGGGAAAAAGGAAAAGGTCTGCCTCCTCTGTTAGCCAGCCTGCCATCTTAGTGGTCTGCCACTAGCAGTTAGTGTAGTCAGCTCAGCTATCCCCATTGAGACCGTGTCTGTGCCTCGATCTAGGTTGGGCAAAACTAAACATGGCGATGTTCGCTCTAGCAATCTCACTGGAATAAAGACCTCCTCCATTCCTGTCATTATTGAAAGAGATTGTGATATCTCACATCTCAAAATAGGGCTACTTAATGCTAGATCCCTCACTTCCAAGGCAGTTATAGTCAATGAACTAATCACTGATCATAATCTTGATGTGATTGGCCTGACTGAAACATGGCTTAAGCCTGATGAATTTACTGTGTTAAATGAGGCCTCTCCTCCTGGTTACACTAGTGACCATATCCCCCGCGCATCCTGCAAATGCAGAGGTGTTGCTAACATTTACAATAGCAAATGTCAATTTACAAAAAAAGAAAGACTGCATTTATCTTTTGAGCTTTAATCATGAAATCTATACAGCCTACTCAACGTTTTATAGCTACTGTTTACAGGCCTCCTGGGCCATATACAGCGTTCCTCACTGAGTTCCCTATCGGACCTTGTAGTCATGGCAGATAATATTCTAATTTTTGGTGACTTTAATATTCACATGGAAAAGTCCACAGACCCACTCCAAAAGACTTTCAGAGCCATCGTGGACTCAGTGGGTTTTGTCCAACATGTCTCCGAACCTACTCACTGCCACAGTCACTCTGTACCTCGTTTTGTCCTGTGTAATTAATATTGTGGATCTACAATGTTTTCCCTCATAATCCTGGACTATCGGACCACCATTTTATTACGTTTGCAATCGCAACAAATAATCTGCTCAGACCCCAACCAAGGATCATCAAAAGCCGTGCTATAAATTCTCAGACAACCTAAAATTTCCTAGATGCCCTTCCAGACTCCCTCCACCTACCAAAGGACATCAGAGTACAGAAATCGGTTAACCACCTAACTGAGGAACTAAATGTAAGCTTTTGCTTAATATCCTAGATGCAGTCACACCACTAAAAACAAAAAACATTTGTCATAAGAAATTAGCTCCCTGGTATACAGAACATACCGAGCCCTGAAGCAAGCTTCAAGAAAATTGGAATGGAAATAGAGCTACACCAAAGTAGAAGTCTTCCGATTAACTTGGAAAGGCAGTTTCAAAGAGCCCTCACTGCTAATCGATCATCCTATTTTTCCAACTTAAGTGAGGAGAATAAGAACAATCCAACATTTATTTTTGATACTGTCACAAGGCTAACTAAAAAGCAGCACTCCCCAAGTGAGGATGGCTGTCACATGTGCTCCCTCTCTGCCTCAAGGTCACCAGGCGCACACCTGTCACCATCAGTACACGCATCAACGCACAATGACACTCACCTGGACTCCATCACTTCCTTGATTACCTGCCCTATACATGTCACTCCCTTTGGTTCCTTCTTGAGGCGTCACTGTTTCTGTGTCATGTCTGTGTGTTGTTCATTGTTTTTTGTTACGTTTATTTATTAAAACACACTCCCTGAACTTGCTTCCTGACTCTCAGGGCACATCGTACAAATGGCTTTCACTTCAGCAGTGACAAATTCATTAACTTCTTTGACGAAAAGATCATGATCATTAGAAAGCAAATGACTGACTCTTTAGGTCTGCATATTCCTCCAAAGCTCAGTTGTCCTGAGTCTACACAAAACTGCCAGGACCAAGGATCAAGGGAGAAACTAAAGTGTTTTAATACTGTATCTCTAGACACATTCATGAAAATAGTAATGGCCTCTAAACCTTCAAGTTGCATACTGAACCCTATTCCAACTAAACTACTGAAAGAGCTGCTTCCTGTGCTTGGCCCTACTATGTTGAACATAATAAACGGCTCTCTATCCACCGAATGTGTACCAAACTCACTAAAAGTGGCAGTAATAAAGCCTCTCTTGAAAAAGCCAAACCTTGACCCAGAAAATATAAACTATCGGCCTATATCGAGTCTCCCATTCCTCTCAAACATTTTTGAAAAAGCTGTTGCACAGCAACTCACTGCCTTCCTAAAGACAAACAATGTATATGAAACGCTTCAGTCTGGTTTTAGACCCCATCATAGCACTGAAGGTGCTAAATGACCTTTTAATGGCATCAGACCAAGGATCTGCATCTGTTCTCGTGCTCCTACACCTTAGTGCTGCTTTTGATACCATCAATCACCACATTCTTTTGGAGAGATTGGAAACCAAAATTGCCCAACCCTGGAAGCCTGTGTTTCAGACACAAGGAAGTGGATGGCGGCAAATGTTTTACTTTTAAACTCGGACAAAACAGAGATGCTTGTTCTAGGTTCCAAGAAACAAAGAGATATTCTGTTGGATCTGACAACTAATCTTGATGGTTGTACAGTTGTCTCAAATAAAACTGTGAAGGACCTCAGTGTTACTCTGGACCCTGATCTCTCTTTTGACGAACATATCAAGACTGTTTCAAGGACAGCTTTTTTCCATCTACGTAACATTGCAAAAATATGAAACTTTCTGTAAAAAAATGATGCAGAAAAATGTATCCTTTTTGTCACTTCTAGATTAGACTACTGCAATGCTCTACTTTCCGGCTACCCGGATAAAGCACTAAATAAACTTCAGTTAGTGCTAAACAGGGCTGCTAGAATCCTGACTAGAACCCCAAAATTTGTTCATATTACTCCAGTACTAGCCTCTCTACACTGGCTTCCTGTGCAGTCTAGGGCTGACTTAAAGGTTTTACTGCTAACCAACAAAGCATTACATGGGCTTGCTCCTACCTATCTCTCTGATTTGGTCCTGCCGTACAAACCTACAAGTACGCTACGGTCACAAGACGCAGGCCTCCTAATTGTCCCTATAATTTCTAAGCAAACAGCTGGAGGCAGGGCTTTCTCCTATAGCGCTCCATTTTTATGGAATGGTCTGCCTACCCATGTGGGAGATGCAGACTCGGTCTCAACCTTTAAGTCTTTACTGAAGACTCATCTCTTCAGTGGGTCATATGACTGAGTGTAGTCTGGCCCAGGGGTGTGAAGGTGAACGGAAAGGCTCTGGAGCAAAGAACCTCCCTTGCTGTCTCTGCCTGGTCGGTTCCCCTCTCTCCACTGGGATTCTCTGCCTCTAACCCTATTACAGGGGCTGAGTCACTGTCTTACTGGTGCTCTTCCATGCCGTCCCTAGGAGGGGTGCGTCACTTGAGTGGATTGAGTCACTGACTTGATCTTCCTGTCCGGGTTGGCGTCTCCCTCGGGTTCGTGCCGTGGGAGAGATCTTCGTAGGCTATACTTGGCTTTGTCTCAGGGTAGTAGGTTGGTGGTTTGAAGATATCCCTCTAGTGGTGTGGGGGCTGTGCTTTGGCAAAGTGGGTGGGGTTATATCCTTCCTGGTTGGCCCTGTCTGGGGGTATCATCGGATGGGGCCAATGTGTCTCCCGACCCCCCCTGTCTCAGCCTCCAGTATTTATGCTACAATAGTTTATGCCGGGGGCTAGGGTCAGTCTGTTATATCTGGAGTATTTCTCCTGTCTTATCCAGTGTTCTGTGTAAATTTAAGTATGCTCCCTCTAACTCTCTCTTTCTCTCTTCTCTCAGAGCCCTTGGACCATGCCTCAGGACTACCTGGGCTGATGACTCCTTGCTGTCCCCAGTCCACCCCAGTCCACCTGCTGCTGCTCCAGTTTCAACTGTTCTGCTTGCGGCTATTGAACCCTGACCTGTTCATCGGACGTGCTACCTTGTCCCGGACCTGCCTAGGTCTATGGTCGATCATGCAGAGTCATGCCTAGGTCTATGGTCGATCATGCAGAATCATGCCTAGGTCTATGGTCGATCATGCAGAGTCATGCCTAGGTCTATGGTCGATCATGCAGAGTCATGCCTAGGTCTATGGTCGATCATGCAGTGTCATGCCTTGGTCTATGGTCGATCATGCAGTCATGCCTAGGTCTATGGTCGATCATGCAGAATCATGCCTAGGTCTATGGTCGATCATGCAGAGTCATGCCTAGGTCTATGGTCGATCATGCAGTGTCATGCCTTGGTCTATGGTCGATCATGCAGAGTCATGCCTAGGTCTATGGTCGATCATGCAGAATCATGCCTAGGTCTATGGTCGATCATGCAGAGTCATGCCTAGGTCTATGGTCGATCATGCAGAGTCATGCCTAGGTCTATGGTCGATCATGCAGAGTCATGCCTAGGTATATGGTCGATCATGCAGTGTCATGCCTAGGTCTATGGTCGATCATGCAGAGTCATGCCTAGGTCTATGGTCGATCATGCAGAGTCATGCCTAGGTCTATGGTCGATCATGCAGAGACATGCCTAGGTCTATGGTCGATCATGCCACATACAATACATTCACTTCAGTTTTAATGTGTATGTACAGTGCCTTGCGAAAGTATTCGGCCCCCTTGAACTTTGCAACCTTTTGCCACATTTCAGGCTTCAAACGTAAAGATATAAAACTGTATTTTTTTGTGAAGAATCAACAACAAGTGGGACACAATCATGAAGTGGAACGACATTTATTGGATATTTCAAACTTTTTTAACATATCAAAAACTGAAAAATTGGTTGTGCAAAATTATTCAGCCCCTTTAGTTTCAGTGCAGCAAACTCTCTCCGGAAGTTCAGTGAGGATCTCTGAATGATCCAATGTTGACCTAAATGACTAATGATGATAAATACAATCCACCTGTGTGTAATCAAGTCTCCGTATAAATGCACCTGCACTGTGATAGTCTCAGAGGTCCGTTAAAAGCGCAGAGAGCATCATGAAGAACAAGGAACACACCAGGCAGGTCCGAGATACTGTTGTGAAGAAGTTTAAAGCCGGATTTGGATACAAAAAGATTTCCCAAGCTTTAAACATCCCAAGGAGCACTGTGCAAGCGATAATATTGAAATGGAAGGAGTATCAGACCACTGCAAATCTACCAAGACCTGGCCGTTCCTCTAAACTTTCAGCTCATACAAGGAGAAGACTGATCAGAGATGCAGCCAAGAGGCCCATGATCACTCTGGATGAACTGCAGAGATCTACAGCTGAGGTGGGAGACTCTGTCCATAGGACAACAATCAGTCTGGCCTTTATGGAAGTGTGGCAAGAAGAAAGCCATTTCTTAAAGATATCCATAAAAAGTGTCGTTTAAAGTTTGCCACAAGCCACCTGGGAGACACACCAAACATGTGGAAGAAGATGCTCTGGTCAGATGAAACCAAAATTGAACTTTTTGGCAACAATGCAAAACGTTGTGTTTGGCGTAAAAGCAACACAGCTCATCACCCTGAACACACCATCCCCACTGTCAAACATGGTGGTGGCAGCATCATTGTTTGGGCCTGCTTTTCTTCAGCAGGGACAGGGAAGATGGTTAAAATTGATGGGCAGATGGATGGAGCCAAATACAGGACCATTCTGGAAGAAAACCTGATGGAGTCTGCAAAAGACCTGAGATTGGGACGGAGATTTGTCTTCCAACAAGACAATGATCCAAAACATAAAGCAAAATCTACAATGGAATGGTTCAAAAATAAACATATCCAGGTGTTAGAATGGCCAAGTCAAAGTCCAGACCTGAATCCAATCGAGAATCTGTGGAAAGAACTGAAAACTGCTGTTCACAAATGCTCTCCATCCAACCTCACTGAGCTCGAGCTGTTTTGCAAGGAGGAATGGGAAAAAATGTCAGTCTCTCGATGTGCAAAATTGATAGAGACATACCCCAAGCGACTTACAGCTGTAATCGCAGCAAAAGGTGGCGCTACAAAGTATTAACTTAAGGGGGCTGAATAATTTTGCACGCCCAATTTTTCAGTTTTTGATTTGTTAAAAAAGTTTGAAATATCCAATAAATGTCGTTCCACTTCATGATTGTGTCCCACTTGTTGTTGATTCTTCACAAAAAATACAGTTTTATATCTTTATGTTTGAAGCCTGAAATGTGGCAAAAGGTTGCAAAGTTCAAGGGGGCCGAATACTTTCGCAAGGCACTGTAGTTCTAAAATCATTCATACAGTGTGGTAGAAACACAGACGACATGTTCAATAATTGATCAATTACCCTAATTACCCCCCATCCATGATTTCGGACTCCTTTCCTATACTGAATGAGTTGGTGACAGTGAGGAGAGGAGAGGAGCCTCAACTCTTGATGGTGAAGTCATCACCCTTCTGCTCAATGATTGTGGTTGGCTTGAGACCCTTGTGCATCTTGACAAGCATCTCAGGTACAGCTAAAGCACATAATAGAAATTAAAGAAAAGTAATTTATAAGAGTACAATACACACTCATGAACATCTTCTCTGTCTTCTCACCCATTGCTTTAAGAAACTCCTCATGGTTCTCCTGACTGTGGATCTTCATCCTGTTCCATTGAATACCCATGTTTAGCTCAGTGGACCTGTTGGCTCCTTCAGTATTGTGACTAACAGCAGGCAGTAGTTTAACCTCGAGGCAAATCAAATGGATGGTAAGTCCATATGTTGTGACAGGTGTCTTCATTAAGACACAACTCTCCCCTCTCACTTTCTCTCTCCCTTTGTCCCTCTCACGCACACATATTGGTCACTATGACCAGAGATTTTTTTGGGGGGGGGTGCTGAAGAAGTGCTGAAATTCATCAGCGACATTTAAATGATCTGACAACACAAATAACTGTCAAGGGCAGAAAATCATTCACCGAGACATGTTTCTATTTTCTTGTCATGGCAGATCATTTTAATGCACATTGGATATTTCACAGATAAATATTGACATTCAGACAACTGAGTTCTGAAGTTCTGGTCACTTAGTATTTTCTTCACAGATGAAAAGAAGTAGATGGTTATAGGTACTCACTGTTGGCTTCTGATGGTTCACAGAAAATAGCTTTCCCAGTGATATGCCTCACTGATTAATGTGACCATCCATCGAACCAGAAACTACAACAATGTCTCTTGCATTGAGATGCAGTGCCTTAGACCGCTGCGCCACTCGGGAGCCCAAATGTGGCCGTAGATATTGATGATACCAGAAAACCCTGTGGCAAGTCAACAGTGTTGCTCCAGAGCCTGTAAAACAAAAGTATAATCCCATCTTTAACTGCAAGAATCGGACAATGATTTCCATTCTACAGTACATGAAGTAGGTTTTCAGGTTAGGCCCAGTTTAGTGACTGTTGGATGTTAGGTTAGATTAAAATGTATATTGCTGGAGAATAGTCATAGGAGAGAGGGAGCTGTGTGATTACAATTGTTTCTGTCAACGTCCTACACTCAGGGATTGAACCCCGATCTCTAGTGTGGAGTCTTGAACTTCCGGCGCCGACAGAGATGGCCGCCTCGCTTCGCGTTCCTAGGAAACTATGCAGTTTTCTGTTTTTTTACGTGTTATTTCTTACATTAGTACCCCAGGTCATCTTAGGTTTCATTACATACAGTCGAGAAGAACTACTGAATATAAGATCAGCGTCAACTCACCATCAGTACGACCAAGAATATGATTTTCGCGACGCGGACCCTGTGTTCTGCCTTTCAACCAGGACAACGGAATGGATCCCATGCGGCGACCCCAAAAAACGACTCCGTAAAAGAGGGAAACGAGGCGGTCTTCTGGTCAGACACATCGTGCACCACTCCCTAGCATTCTTCTCGCCAATGTCCAGTCTCTTGACAACAAGGTTGATGAAATCCGAGCAAGGGTAGCATTCCAGAGGGACATCAGAGACTGTAACGTTCTTTGCTTCACGGAAACATGGCTCACTGGAGAGACGCTATCGGAGGCGGTGCAGACAGCGGGTTTGTCCACGCATCGCGCCGACAGAAACAAACATCTTTCTGGTAAGAAGAGGGGCGGGGGCGTATGCCTTATGGCTAACGAGACATGGTGTGATGAAAGAAACATACAGGAGCTCAAATCCTTCTGTTCACCTGATTTAGAATTCCTCACAATCAAATGTCGACCACATTATCTACCAAGAGAATTCTCTTCGATTATAATCACAGCCGTATATATCCCCCCCCCAAGCAGACACATCGATGGCTCTGAACGAACTTTATTTGACTCTTTGCAAACTGGAATCCATTTATCCGGAGGCTGCATTCATTGTAGCTGGGCATTTTAACAAGGCTAATCTGAAAACAAGACTCCCTAAATTTTATCAGCATATCGATTGCGCAACCAGGGGTGGAAAAACCTTGGATCATTGTTACTCTAACTTCTGCGACGCATATAAGGCCCTGCCCCGCCCTCCTTTCGGAAAAGCTGACCACGACTCCATTTTGTTGATCCCTGCCTACAGACAGAAACTAAAAAAAGAAGCTCCCACGCTGAGGTCTGTCCAACCTGGTCCGACCAAGCTGACTCTACACTCCAAGACTGCTTCCATCACGTGGACTGGGATATGTTTCGTATTGCGTCAGATAACAACATTGACGAATACGCTGATTCGGTGTGCGAGTTCATTAGAACGTGCGTTGAAGATGTCGTTCCCATAGCAACGATTAAAACATTCCCTAACCAGAAACCGTGGATTGATGGCAGCATTCGCGTCGAACCACTGCTTTTAATCAGGGCAAGGTGACTGGTAACATGACCGAATACAAACAGTGCAGCTACTCCCTCCGCAAGGCTATCAAACAAGCTAAGCGTCAGTACAGAGACAAGGTAGAATCTCAATTCAATGGCTCAGACACAAGAGGTATGTGGCAGGGTCTACAGTCAATCACGGACTACAAGAAGAAAACCAGCCCAGTCACGGACCAGGATGTCTTGCTCCCAGGCAGACTAAATAACTTTTAAACGTGTTAACCCTCGCAAGGCTGCAGGCCCAGACGGCATCCCCAGCCGCGCCCTCAGAGCATGCGCAGACCAGCTGGCCGGTGTGTTTACGGACATATTCAATCAATCCCTATACCAGTCTGCTGTTCCCACATGCTTCAAGAGGGCCACCATTGTTCCTGTTCCCAAGAAAGCTAAGGTAACTGAGCTAAACGACTACCGCCCCGTAGCACTCACTTCCGTCATCATGAAGTGCTTTGAGAGACTAGTCAAGGACCATATGACCTCCACCCTACCTGACCCCCCTGACCCACTCCAATTTGCTTACCGCCCAAATAGGTCCACAGACGATGCAATCTCAACCACACTGCACACTGCCCTAACCCATCTGGACAAGAGGAATACCTATGTGAGAATGCTGTTCGACTACAGCTCGGCATTCAACACCATAGTACCCTCCAAGCTCGTCATCAAGCTCGAGACCCTGGGTCTCGACCCCGCCCTGTGCAACTGGGTACTGGACTTCCTGACTGGCCGCCCCCAGGTGGTGAGGGTAGGTAACAACATCTCCTCCCCGCTGATCCTCAACACTGGGGCCCTACAAGGGTGAATTCTGAGCCCTCTCCTGTACTCCCTGTTCACCCACGACTGCGTGGCCACGCATGCCTCCAACTCAATCATCAAGTTTGCGGATGACACAACAGTGGTAGGCTTGATTACCAACAACGACGAGACGGCCTACAGGGAGGAGGTGAGGGCCCTCGGAGTGTGGTGTCAGGAAAATAACCTCACACTCAACGTCAACAAAACTAAGGAGATGATTGTGGACTTCAGGAAACAGCAGAGGGAACACCCCCCTATCCACATCGATGGAACAGTAGTGGAGAGGGTAGCAAGTTTTAAGTTCCTCGGCATACACATCACAGACAAACTGAATTGGTCCACTCACACAGACAGCATCGTGAACAAGGTGCAGCAGCGCCTCTTCAACCTCAGGAGGCTGAAGAAATTTGGCTTGTCACCAAAAGCACTCACAAACTTCTACAGATGCACAATCAAGAGCATCCTGTCGGGCTGTATCACCGCCTGGTACGGCAACTGCTCCGCCCACAACCGTAAGGCTCTCCAGAGGGTAGTGAGGTCTGCACAACGCATCACCGGGGGCAAACTACCTGCCCTCCAGGACACCTACACCACCCGATGTTACAGGAAGGCCATAAAGATCATCAAGGACAACAACCACCCGAGCCACTGCCTGTTCACCCCGCTATCATCCAGAAGGCGAGGTCAGTACAGGTGCATCAAAGCTGGGACCGAGAGACTGAAAAACAGCTTCTATCTCAAGGCCATCAGACTGTTAAACAGCCACCACTAACATTGAGTGGCTGCTGCCAACACACTGACACTGACACTGACTCAACTCTAGCCACTTTAATAATGGGAATTGATGGGAAATGATGTAAAATATATCACTAGCCACTTTAAACAATGCTACCTAATATAATGTTACATACCCTACATTATTAATCTCATATGCATACGTATATACTGTACTCTATATCATCTACTGCATCCTTATGTAATACATGTATCACTAGCCACTTTAACTATGCCACTTTGTTTACAAACTCATCTCATATGTATATACTGTACTCGATACCATCTACTGTATCTTGCCTATGCTGCTCTGTACCATCACTCATTCATATATCTTTATGTACATATTCTTTATCCCCTTACACTGTGTATAAGACAGTAGTTTTGGAATTGTTAGTTAGATTACTTGTTGGTTATTACTGCATTGTCGGAACTAGAAGCACAAGAATTTCGCTACACTCGCATTAACATCTGCTATCCATGTGTATGTGACAAATACAATTTGATTTGATTTGATTTGATTTGGAGCAGTATATGTGCCTTGAGCCGTTAGCATTACTGCTAGGCATTAGCGCTAGGCATTTGCGCTAGGCATTTGCGCTAGGCATTAGCGCTAGGCATTTGCGCTAGGCTCTGCACAGGTCCTACAGTCTTATAGGTTAACTTCATTCCATGCAACCACTTTCAGATCTTGGCTCACTATAATCATATTTCAAAAAGGACTTTAGTAGCAAGTTAAAGTAGCAACTGAAGAAGATGCTGACATCAAAATGTGTAGACTTCCTGCTATGGAAAAGATGTTCACACTTCTAAGGACGCTTGATCACGCAGTGCTTTGGACCTCTGTGTGAGAACCAAGAAGTCTAGGGAAATGTATAGAATGTAAAGAAGTTTTTTTTTAATTAAAAAAGCACACGTGCACACACACTAAAAGCACACGTGCACACACACTAAAAGCACACGTGCACACACACTAAAAGCACACGTGCACACACACTAAAAGAAAAGTGAGATGGCTCGATCTTTATCAAAGTTGTGAGAACAACACATCTTGTGAAATTACTCAATAGGAACAAACAACAGCTGCATCGTGTTAGATGTTATAGATTAGGTCTTCCGCTCTGTTAGGGTCACTCTCTGGCAAAGGAGCAGTTGAATGTAGCTTTTTGAATAAAAACAGTTATAGCTTCACATATGTTTGTATAAGACCTGAACACATTTGCCTCAACCCCCTAGAAAGAATAACGTGATCAACATGATTCCATAGTCAACACACTGTAAACTAGGCCTTCAAGTTGGTCATATTTAGTCATTTCCTCCATGTAGTCATCATATAGTACTTTATACTTGTACGAATCTACTTATACTCTCTATAAGTCCTTGGGTATGTGCATAGGCTACCCATATGCACATCTGTACATATACATGGATGTTAATGTGGGCCTAAGTGCATGCAACATAACTCATTGTGGCCTCAATGTCCACCCTGTAAGATACTTATCTTGATAAACAAACACACTTCGAAAGTTCAGATCTGTATCAGGAACTTAGGCTCGTCCTCCTTTAGGCAGTAAGACCCATTCTCAACACTTTGTTCGCCTGCACTGCCAGTGAGCTTTCTTTCACATTCTAACTGATGCCCATCACATTGGCAAGAGATATGTTTGCAGGACTACTCCTCTTTATATCCAGTCTGTTTGTTTGTAGATGCAATGAGTTGCGATGAGAAGAACGTTTGTGTTTTAGAGGGGTCGTCAGTGAACATGAGCTGCAATTTCTCAAATGATGATGACAATTTGTTGTCAGATATTAGCAATTTATTCTGGTTTAACAATGACAACAAGAAGAAATGGAAGGACAAGACCATTCCCGAGGACTTAACAGATGACAAAGCGTATTCCGGACGTTTTAAGTGGCTGTTTGATGTTTCAGGAAGGTTTATAAAACACAACGCCTCCTTCTCTATCACGAAAACTCTCCAAGTCAAAGATCTAAGAAAGAGTGACACCGCTGTCTATCGCGTTATGGTTCCGTCAGAAAACTCCGGATGGAAATTCATCAAAACTGGAATCACTGTTACTGTCACAGCTCTTAAGGTGACAAAGTATACAACCACTGTGAACAACGGACAGAAAGTAACACTGACCTGTAGCACCACCTGTACTCTGAGTGACAATCTCAACCCCAACTACATCTGGTACAAGAACGGACAACAGCTTACCAACCCAAAGACCCTGAATGTCAACCTGTACCTAGACCCAGTCAGCAGTCAGGATGCAGGCAGTTACATCTGTGCTGTAAAAGACAGTGAGAAGCTCCGCTCCCCTGCACTCTGTCTCCTTGGTAACTGCTGGGATGTGACACATCAACACAAGACCATCTGCGCCTTCGCCGGGACTAACATTGAACTCCGTTGCAATTACACATATCCCAGTAATCAAACCATCACAGAGACAATCTGGTCAAAATCTGGTGTCAAATACTTGGACAATGATCGCATAGAATATCGTGGTAAGAAGGAGAACGATTGCACCCTGCGAATCACAGACCTGAGAGAGAGTGACTCTGGTTATTACACATTCACATTAAAAACGCAAGGGGTTCTAAAGTACAGTGATCCATTTGGGGTCAATCTGTCTGTCACAAACTTACAAGTAGAAGTTACTCCTCCTGTTGCAAATGAGGGAGATCTCGTCATTATCTCCTGCATGACCTCCTGTCCAAACTTCAGTGACTTACTTTTGTACAAGAACAACGCCTCTGCCACTGGCAAGTCCAAGACCATGATCCTTGATGCCGTCAGCAGTAAGGATGCAGGCAGATACTTCTGTGTTGTAAGAGGCTTTGAGGATTTTCCATCCCTTGCTGCTACGCTGGTTGTGAGATATGGCCCTAAGAACACTTCAGTGTCCGTTAGTGGTGAAATAGACGAGGGCAGTCTAGTGACTCTGACCTGCAGCAGTGATGCCAACCCACCAGTGAAGTCTTACACTTGGTACATGAGGAATGGGACTGAAGTGAGCGTCTTACAGACAGGAGCAGGAAGAGACAAGTACATCATCCCCAATGTCAGTCTGGGAGACAAGACCCAGTATTACTGTAGGGCTGAGAACAAGATGGGAGCTCAGAACTCTACTGCCTTGGACCTCAACACAGGTGTGTTTTTTCCAGTGTCTGTTTTGGCTTCTGTACTGGGGGTGGTTGGGGTTGTCCTGGCTGCTAAAGCTTCAGTTCTCATCTACTGTACACTGAAGAGGAGACGCACAGCAGGAAGTGGTGTCAGAGGAGGAAGGGGTGTCAGACCATGTAGTTGTGTCAGAGGAGAAAGTGGTGTCAGAGGAGGAAGGGGTGTCAGAGAGGAAAGTGGTGTCAGAGGGGGTTGTGATGTCAGAGGAGGAAGTGGTGTCAGAGGAGGTTGTAATGTCAGAGGAGGAAGTGGTGTCAGAGAAGGTTGTGATGTCAGAGGAGGAAGTGGTGTCAGAGGAGGTTGTGATGTCAGAGGAGGAAGTAGTGTCAGAGGAGGAAGGGGTGTCAGAGAAGAAAGTGGTGTCAGAGGAGGTTGTGATGTCAGAGGAGGAAGTGGATCCAGAGAAGGTTGTAATGTCAGAGCAGACACACAAACCATCTATTGTGCCAATAACGATTCCTCAAACTCAGATGTGAGTGAGACGACCAGCGCCTGTATCTATGAAACCATTGACGATATGCACCTAGACCCTGATGAATATAATGACATACAGGATGACGACTACACAAGTCTTCAGAGAGATGCTTGCCCATCCTTGTATGACACCATCCCCAAGAAAGCGTCACCACAGGACCTGGAATGAAGGCTTACCTACAACACCAAACCAAAGCTAGGCCTTATACACCTTTTTTATGCCATTGGCTTTGTTACAGAATCCCCCTGCAGAGGGCATTGTGGGACTCATTTCCTGCTTGTTGTTGTTGTTGTTGTTTATGTCTGGCTGGCAACAAGTAGTTTAACTCCCCCTCACATGAGTGATACAATCACCTCCAGCTCGTGGCTTCAGCCAATCAGACTTCCCCCATGCACACCATACTCTGCCCATGTACTGATCATGTGTAAGGGAATTTTAATGTTTGTGCTTTTCATATAACTCATTTCTGTATTCATGCAAGTGGCTGACTGTACAAATCCTCACTTATCTATCTGTTAGAGCATGGGATTGAGGGTGATGATGGTGGGGAGGGGGTAGAGAGTTGGTTGTTTGATTTTTCCATTTGCCTGTAAAATACTGAAAAGCCTAATAAAAGAAACTTGTTTAAAAAAAGCATTAAATAATGGTGATTCATATTTAATACATCTTCTTTGTGGACCCCATAGTAAAGTAAAAACGCTTCACACTTAAACTAATGAATAACCAATGTGCTGTGACATTCATTCATTCTGCGACAGAGGCTGTAATCACATAGGACAGTTGTGACTGTCCTGTTCCTAGAATGCATTGGTCTCTGACAAATTCCAGAACTCAATCAATGTATATCATTTCCTGTGTTTGTAGTGTTCCGTAATCGATGCATTCTAGGTTATCTACATCAATTACAATCAAAGATGTGATGGTGGTTCTCTTTTATTGATTCGTCCACATTCACAGGCAAGTGGATAGATTCTAGAACTGCCTTCCTAAAGACAGAACTCATGTACAGTGCATTCACACCCTGTACCATGTACGCTGGGAGTCGGGAAGCAAATACAGGGAGTGAATTTAATAATAAATTAAACTAAACAAGAAACACAAGTAGCGTACAGACACTATACACAGAAACAGAATCAATAACGCCTGGGGAATGAACCAAAGGGAGTGACAGATATAGGGGAGGTAATCAGGTAGGTGATGGAGTCCAGGTGAGTCTCACGCAGGTGTGCGTAACGATGGTGCCAGGTGTGTGCAATGATGAGTAAACTGGCGACGAAGAGCGCCGGAGAGGGGGATTAGACGTGACAGTACTCCCTCCCTGACAGCCGCAGGACCCCAACCAGAGGGCCGGTCCCGAGGACCAGGAGTGGGCCGATCACTTCTGCTGAGGCGCGGGAACCTGTCGAGCCGGCTGAGGAGTGGGAACCTGTAGAGCCGGCTGTGGAGTGGCTGAGGCGCGGGAACCTGTAGAGCCGGCTGAGGAGTGGGAACCTGTCGAACCGGCTGAGGAGTGGGAACCTGTCGAGCCGGCTGAGGAGTGGGAACCTGTAGAGCCGGCTGAGGAGTGGGAACCTGTAGAGCCGGCTGAGGAGTGGGAACCTGTCGAGCCGGCTGAGGAGTGGGAACCTGTAGAGCCGGCTGTGGAGTGGCTGAGGCGCGGGAACCTGTAGAGCCGGCTGAGGCGCGGGCACCTGTAGAGCCGGCTGTGGAGTGGCTGAGCCGTGGGAACCTGTCGAGCCGGCTGAGGAGTGGGAACCTGTCGAGCCGGCTGAGGAGTGGGAACCTGTAGAGCTGTGTTGGTTCCGTTTTTCTGTGCTCTGTTTAATTTACTTAACAAATAAGGAACACTCAAAATGTGCACTTATAAATCACAACAATTTTAATCAAAATACAAAGATCAAACATGTAACAAAGATCAAACATCACACATACAACTGATGTCTCTCATGAGTTCTGCCCCAAAGGAAAAGTCTTAAGTTGCTTTTATCATGCTTGTAGTCAACATCCTGTGATGTCACTGCATACGTCATTACCTACTACTCCTCAGACCAAGCCCATGCATACACAACTATACAAACTTGCAAGAGATACAATAGTTCCAGTGTTTTCTTAGGCATCAGCAGTAAATGTCCACTCCCCCAAGTTGATTTATAGAGGTATGTCTGACTAGCCTATCATCTCTTCTACTCCCCTGCAGGGCTCTATGTTAATCTGAAGTGCTCCATGGGGCTCTGGTCAAAAGTAGTGCACTATGTAGGGAATAGGTTGCCATTTGGGACTCAGCCCATAGTGTCAAAATGAACGGAGCAGACATTCCTCAGACAGCCCATTATGGAGCAGTCCAGCCACTCAACTAGCAATAGAGCAGGAGAAGCTTGTCAACTGCACCGTAGGCAATGTGGACCCTACCCCCCACCTCCTCCAACCCACACACTAACCATACAGCAGAACTGACCTGGAGGTAATGCAGCCTGCTGATACAGCAGTACTGACCTGGAGGTAATGCAGCCTGCTGATACAGCAGTACTGACCTGGAGGTAATGCAGCCTGCTGATACAGCAGTACTGACCTGGAGGTAATGCAGCCTGCTGATACAGCAGTACTGACCTGGAGGTAATGCAGCCTGCTGATACAGCAGTACTGACCTGGAGGTACTGCAGCCTGTTGATACAGCAGTACTGACCTGGAGGTACTGCAGCCTGCTGATACAGCAGTACTGACCTGGAGGTAATGCAGCAGTACTGACCTGGAGGTAATGCAGCCTGCTGATACAGCAGTACTGACCTGGAGGTACTGCAACCTGTTGATACAGCAGTACTGACCTGGAGGTAATGCAGCAGTACTGACCTGGAGGTACTGCAACCTGTTGATACAGCAGTACTGACCTGGAGGTAATGAAGCCTGCTGATACAGCAGTACTGACCTGGGGATAATGCAGCCTGCCGATACAGCAGTACTGACCTGGAGGTAATGCAGCCTGCTGATACAGCAGTACTGACCTGGAGGTAATGCAGCCTGCTGATACAGCAGTACTGACCTGGGGGTAATGCAGCCTGCTGATACAGCAGTACTGACCTGGAGGTACTGCAGCCTGCTGATACAGCAGTACTGACCTGGAGGTAATGCAGCCTGCTGATACAGCAGTACTGACCTGGGGGTAATGCAGCCTGCTGATACAGCAGTACTGACCTGGAGGTACTGCAGCCTGCTGATGCAGCAGTACTGACCTGGAGGTACTGCAGCCTGCTGATACAGCAGTACTGACCTGGAGGTACTGCAGCCTGCTGATACAGCAGTACTGACTTGGAGGTAATGCAGCAGTACTGACCTGGAGGTACTGCAGCCTGCTGATACAGCAGTACTGACTTGGAGGTAATGCAGCCTGCTGATACAGCAGTACTGACCTGGAGGTAATGCAGCAGTACTGACCTGGAGGTAATGCAGCCTGCTGATACAGCAGTACTGACCTGGGGGTAATGCAGCCTGCTGATACAGCAGTACTGACCTGGAGGTGATGCAGCCTGCTGATATAACCTCCTGCAGAGTATCATCACGTGTTCTATAACCTCCTGCAGAGTCTCATCACGTGTTCTATAACCCACAGCAGAGTATTATCACGTGTTCTATAACCCACAGCAGAGTATTATCACGTGTTCTATAACCTCCTGCAGAGTATCATCACTTGTTCTATAACCTCCTGCAGAGTATCATCACGTGTTCTATAACCTCCTGCAGAGTATCATCACTTGTTCTATAACCTCCTGCAGAGTATCATCACGTGTTCTATAACCTCCTGCAAACTCCACAGAGTTTCTCTGTGGAGATGGGTGAACCTTCCAGAAGGACAACCATCTCTGTAGCACTCCACCAATCAGGCTTTTATGGTAGAGAGGCCAGACGGTCTGACGAAACCGAGATTGAACTCTTTGGCCTGAATGCCAAGCATTACATCTGGAGGAAACCTGGCACCATCCCTACGGTGAAGCATGGTGGTGGCAGCATCATGCTGTGGGGATGTTTCTCAGCGGGCAGGGACTGGGAGACTAGGCAGGATCGAGGGAAAAATGAACGGAGCAAAGTACAGAGAGATCCTTGCAGTAGTTTATGTGTCGGGGGGCTAGGGTCAGTTTGTTATATCTGGAGTACTTCTCCTGTCTTATCCGGTGTCCTGTGTGAATTTAAGTATGCTCTCTCTAATTCTCTATTTCTCTCTTTCTTTCTCTCTCTCGGAGGACCTGAGCCCTAGGACCATGCCTCAGGACTACCTGGCATGATGACTCCTTGCTGTCCCCAGTCCACCTGGCCGTGCTGCTGCTCCAGTTTCAACTGTTCTGCCTGCGGCTATGGAATCCTGACCTGTTCACCGGACGTGCTACCTGTCCCAGACCTATTATTTGACCTGGTCATTTATGAACATTTTAACATCTTGGCCATGTTCTGTTATAATCTCCACCCGGCACAACCAGAAGAGGACTGGCCACCCCTCATAGCCTGGTTTCCTCTCTAGGTTTCTTCCTAGGTTTTGGCCTTTCTAGGGAGTTTTTCCTAGCCAACGTGCTTCAACACCTGTATTGCTTGCTGTTTGGGGTTTTAGGCTGGGTTTCTGTACAGCACTTTGATATATCAGCTGATGTACGACGGGCTATATAAATGCATTTGATTTGATTTGATTGGACCTCAGACAGGGGACCTCAGACTGGGGCGAAGGTTCACCTTCCAACAGGACAACGACCCAAACCACACTGTCAAGACAATGCAGGAGTGGCTTGAGGACAAGTCTCTGAATGCCCTTGAGTGGCCCAGCCAGAGCCCAGACTTGAAAACGATGTAACATTTCTGGAGAGATGAAAATAGCAGTGCAGCAACACTCCCCATCCAAACTGACAGAGCTTGAGAGGATCTGCAGAGAAGAATGGGATAAACTCTCCAAATACAGTTGTGCCAAGCTTGTCGCATCATACCCAAGAAGACTCGAGGCAGTAATCGCTGCCAAAGGTGCTTCAACAAAGTACTGTGTAAAAGGTCTAAATACTCATGTAAATGTGATATTTCCGGGTTTATTAAATTATACATTTGCCCAAATTTCTGACAACCTGTTTTTGCTTTGTCATTGTGGGTTATTATGTGTAGATTGATGAGGGGAAAAAAAAACATTTTATACGTTTTAGAATAAGGCTGTAATGTAACAAAATGTGGAAAAAATGAAGGGGTCTGAATACTTTCTGAATGCAATGTGAAGTACCAAAACAAGTGATCTAATGATTCTGTCTTATCGCAGAAAAATTTGCAGAGCTGTTATCCCCCACATACCGAACAAAAATATAAACGCAACATGAGTCACAGTTCATATAAGGACATCAGTCAATTGAAATAAATGTATTATATCCTAATCTATGGATTTCACATGACTGGGAATACAGATATGCATCTGTTGGTCACAGATACCTTAAAACATGGGCCTCAGGATCTTGTCACAGTATTTCTGTGCATTCAAATTGCCATCAATAAAATGTAATTGTGTTCATTGTCCGTAGCTTATGCCTGCTCATACCATAACCCCTCCATCACCATGGGACACTGTTTAAATTTTTTTTAAATTATAATAATATATATATATTTTTTTACAAGGCAAGTCACTCTGTTCACAGCGTTGACATCAGCAAACCACTTGCCCACAGGACGCCATACACGTGGTCTGCGGTCTGCAGGTGGACGTGTGGCCAAATTCTCTAAAATGACTTTTGAGCTGGCTTATGAATATTGCATTCTCTGGCAACAGCTCTGGTGGACATTCCTGCAATCAGCATGCCAATTGCACGCACCCTCAAAACTTGAGACATCTGTGGCATTATGTTGTGATAAAACTGCACATTTTAGAGTGGCCTTTGATTGTCCCCAGCACAAGGTGCACCTGTGTAATGATCATGATGGTGGACATTGATGGTGGACATGTTTAATCAGCTTCTTGATATGCCACACCTGTCAGATGGATGGATTATCTTGGCAAAGGAGAGATGCTCACTAACAGGGATGTAAACAAATTTGTGCACAAAATTTGAGAGCAATAAGCTTTTTTTGTGGATGGAACATTTCTGGGATAATTTATTTCAGCTCATGAAACATGGGACCAACACTTTATATGAAGAGTTTATATTTTGTTCTGTGTATTTATAAACAAAAAAATTATATATAAAAAAAAATTGTACATATTTTAATTTGCGTAATAATATAAGCTCTTCTATAAAGGATTGTTACCTATAACAAGGGCTGGCAGTAGGAATTCAACATTTTAGTAAACTGATGTGGGATGCATACACTCATTCACTTACCCCCCCCACTCATTCACTCGCTGAGTGATGACAGGATCAGTAATAATGTCCTTCTCCTCAGGACTCCCTTCCATCTGCATAGTGATCCCTGGGAGAGTTGTGCTCAATATTATGGACAATACAGATGTTTCAGCCTTTTATGAGACTTTGTGAAGCTTTCATTTGTAATCCAAAATATGTTATTACAGTGTTACTTTAGTATTAAAAGGGATTTAGATTTTAATTCTGTAGTTGTTCTACATTTTATAAATATTCAACACAGCTGTAATGTTCCAAAAGAGGAGGTTCAGGCTGTCATTTCCAAGCAGCTGGCTGATGGCTCCTTGATCAAAGAGGTCCTGGTTGATTGCTTCGTTGCCTAGGGACACCATGGATCTCAGCAGCCTCACACAGTAACACATCTGAGACTTCTTACTGCCCTCCCTCCAGTGCCATGGAAACTATGGCCCTGTCCAATGTAGGCATATGTTTGGCAGAAGAGGCTGAATAAATTAAATCTCCCATCATTTAAACCAAGTAACCACGGAGATATTCAATGAAATTCAGTCATCAAAAGTGGCCAAAAAAATGTCCTAGCTAGTCCCTTATACCATAAACCAAAAGGAATGAAATGGTGGCCATTAATTTGGGGTAGTCTATCTGCAACTTCACTCATACAAACCACTAATACAGCTCGACTGTATCCCAACTTCCAGATGTGTCTCCTCTCCTCACCTTGCTCGGCACACCACTGCAACAGCAGCAGACGGCAGGTGTTTCCCTGACAGGTCATGTAGTCGTCTAGCATCAGTGGAGCCACGGTGGCCAGAGCCTGCAGCTGCAGCGCCTCCTGCTGGACAGGGGTCCAGTTGCGTGACTGGCCCTCAGGGGAGCAGCAGTAGACTTCAACAGGTGCAGCAGGTTCAACAAAGCCTTCTTTGAACAGCTAGCAGACACAAACATTGTCTATGAAGTTATAGTTTATAACACATTGGAAACACAATAGTCAGAAAGTATTCATAATTTGTTTGTACTTTGGAATGTTTTTCAGTCTATCAATAAAACACTAACGTAAAATAATGCAGCTAATTGACCCTTGACCTAACGGAAGTATAGACGACATGGAGCTCTGTGACTCATTCATGCAGAAGCAGATCTTCTGTGCCCTCTGTGCCTTTAACATAAGGCTCCAGTTCATATCTGTAAAACAAAACATAAATATGATTGTAGGAAATGGAATTCATCGAAAAAGAGCTCTTGACATTGACAGAGGTCGACTGTAAGTGACTACTGATTGATTAGCCGTTCCTTCGAGAGCTACTAGCTACATTATCTTATGGATTAAAGACATATGACATACACGACAGAGGCTACCCTATTCCCTTTATAGTGCTCTACTTTTGACCAGAGCAGTGTAGTGTAATATTAAAGGAATAGGATGCCATTTGCCATCCAGAAACAAATTAACCTGTCCTTTTTAGCAATTCATGTTTTGAATTGCGGTGGCTGCTGTTATTGTTATTTACCAGAGGAGCTGGAAAGCATCTGAAGAGTCTGCAAGACCTGGTGCAGCTGTTAGAGCACAATGAGCTGGCTGAGACTCTGGCCCTGTCCATGGACCTCCTGGAGAACCCGTCTACTGTCAAGCTGCAGGTCTTGCAGACTTTTTTTTTTTACATGTTCGAGGACAAGTATATTAGAGTGTCTAGTTTGATAAACAGACACCTCACAAGCCCTCAACTGGCAGCTTCATTAAATAGTACCAGCAAAACACCAGTCTCAACGTGAACAGTGAAGAGGCAACTCCGGGATGCTGGACTTCTAGGCAGAGTTCCTCTGTCCAGTGTCTGTATTATTTTGACACTGGACAGAGGAACTCTGCCTAGAAGACCAGCATCCTCGGAGACGGCTCTTCACTGTTGACGTTGAGACTGGTGTTTTGCGGGTACTATTTAATGAAGCTGGCAGTTGAGAACTTGTGAGGCCCAAAAGTTATTTTCGGTCATAAGAGACAGTAGCAGCAACATTATGAACAAAATAAGTTTAAAAAAAAAGTTACAAGCAACGCAAAAAAAGGAACAAAAAAACACAGTTGGTTAGGAGCACGAAAAAGTCAGCCATCTTCTCTGGCGCCATGATACTATAGAATGACGTTGTAAGTAACAGCAAACTTTCCAGGACATAGACATGTCTTATATGGGCAGAAAGCTCAAACTCTTGTTAATCTAAATGCACTGGCTAATTTACAATAGCTATTACAGTGAAAAAATACCATGCTATTGATTGAGGAGAGTGCACAACAACAACAAAAAATCCATCACGGCAACTGATTTGATACATTCACCTCTGAAGGTAAATAATGTACTTGCATTCAGTAATCTTGCTCTGATTTGTCATCCTGAGGGTCCCAGAGATAAAATGTAGCATAGCTTTGTTTGATGAAATCCATTTTTATGTTCAAATGTAGGAACTGGTTTCTGGCTCCACACCCACCCCACTATCTAGATGTGTGAACGTTAGTGTATAAACTAATGATCCATCATGTATGACATTCTTGGGAGTGTGTAAGCTAAAATGTTGTATTATCATATCATTTTTGTATGTTCTCTATAGTTATGTACCTTAAAATGTATCAATTGACCAATTTGGCACATTTGGGCAGACTTGATACAAAATATTGTGCAGCATTGCAATGCTTCATTGGATGAATCTGAAACTTTGCACGTGCACTGATTCCATCTAGTTTCAAAAATCAAATTTGAATCTAAACTCCTACATATAATGGCCTTTTTTAATTGCCTTTCAAAGATGATGGAACAAAAACAAAAATTAAAAAAATAAAAAACACATGTTTTCTTCTTCTTTCTTTTACCAGATTTAATGTGTTATATTCTCCTACATTAATTTCACATTTCCACAAACTTCAAAGTGTTTACTTTCAAATGGTATCAATAATATGCATATCCTTGCTTCAGGTCCTGAGCTACAGGCAGTTAGATATGGGTATGTCATTTTAGGCGAACATTGAAAAAAGTGTCAGATCCTTAAGAGGTTTTTAACTTAGCTATTGAAGCCTCCGATGAGAGCATTGCAAAAGCATTTGTGAAAAATACCGCTTTACAGAGTTCGTTGTGTACCAGAGTTGTAAAAGTACTTAAATAAAAATACTTAAAAGTACGACATAAGTCGTTTTTTTGCGGTATCTGTACTTTACTATTTATATATTTATATTAACTTTTACTTTTACTTCACTGCATTCCTAAATAAAATCATGTACTTTTTACTCGATACATTTTCCCTGACACCCAAAAGTACTTGTTACATTTTGAATGCTTAGCCGGACAGGAAAATGGTCTAATTCACACACCAATTAATTGAACATCCCTCGTCATCCCTACTGCCTCTTATCTATAGGATGTCATTGTAAATAAGAATGTGTTCTTTAACTAACTTGCCTAGTTAAATAAAGGTTACATTTGTAAAAAATATGGTGGACTCAGTAAACACAAATGCTTCATTTGTAAATTATGTCTTGAGTGTTGGAATGTGCCCCTAGCTATACTTAAATAAATGTAAAAACAAGAAAGTGGTGCCGTCTGGTGTTCTTAATATAAGGAGTTTTACATCATTTATACTTGTAATTTTACTTTGATACCTACGTATATTTTTAGCATTTACATGTACTTTTGATACTTAAGTAATTTACTCAAGTGTTTTTTTACAGGGTTACTTTCACTTTTACTTGGGTCATTTTCTATTAAGGTATCTTTACTTTTAATCAAGAAAACTGGGTACTTTTTCCACCACTGTGTACAACTCATGGTTTTCAGGTAGTTGCCATTAAAAACATTGCAAATACCTGGAAGAATTATAACTACTTTCAACGCATCTCACAAAAACACATGCTTATGTGGATGTGTTGGCATCGGAACATAACTCAATGCGACCGACACACCGAAGTACGCATGTATACGTTACTATGGTTACTATGGTTACCCCCCTACTACGGCAAGCAGAAGATACCAAACAGTACAAACTCGAAACGCATACTTTCCCCGTTGTGACACACCGGAAGTAGGTTTTGGTGTCAGTTTAGCCACAGTTTCTATCTTTGGCTTCGCCTTCATTTCCTACTCAGAATAACAACAACAACAAAGACAGATTGATAACAAATTGTTCTTCAAATCGTCTCAAACAAAGGAATAGACTCTGAATCGGAGAGATAGAGCACAGCCAGCTATGCTGACAGATGCAGGTTAGCGCACTATTTCCATACTCTGACGGTATTGTCTGACAGCTCAGCTTTTGAGCTAACGCTAGCCAGCGTAACAGCTAGCCAGCGGTACATTTGCATATCCACATTGCTGTTAGTTTTGGGCAGCTGAGTATTGGTCGATGGGGCAGCACGTAAGCTTCATGTTGGCAATCTATTATTACTTAATAATACATGAGAGGTCATGTGTTATGACATGTTTTATCTAGGCTGTGACATGGTCACATTCAGCGATATGATATGTGGTCAATTTACAGATTATACAGTGAATGCTTCAGGTGCTCGGCGTGCCAAGAAGAGGACAGCAATGGAGTCATCATCTGGGGATGGTCAGTCGTCCCTTCGCTCCTCTGGTAGACAGGTCAACGTCAGAATGAAGCGCTGCAATAATCCTCCACCTGGACAGGTATATGTGCACCCTAATATTAGACAAAACAGACTTCATACGGTTGCTTTGGGACAAACCAGAGCTGGCAGATCAAGTATTGTACCTGAGCTAGGCACAATACTAGATCTGTCGGCTCTGGCTAGTTTGGGACTGTGTGGTGTAGTGAGACCACCTTTTTATCAGTCATTCTCACTCACTTTACCCATTGCCATCCAGTCAGCCCATTAATTAAGAGCCTCCTGCCTTTTACCAATCTCTCTGCTTTCAGTAATGAACATATTTTCCTTGATATTGAAGTCTCTGTCATTGGATTCCAGACTAAAAGAAAAGCCACTGACACAGAGGAAGAAGAGGACCAATCTGAGAAGAAGTACAGAAAGTGTGAAAAGGCTGGATGCTCGGCCACATACCCAGTGTGCTTTGCTAGTGCCTCTGAAAGGTATCATCAAATATTTTTTTAAATAATTTAACCAACATAGACAACAGCCTGTTATTTCAAATGGGAACAAATTAGTCATAGTGGGCAGAACAGGCAAGGAGGTGGTTAGAGCCAAGCACGAGCTAGCGAGATCCTATTGGCGCTTTCTAGTCACATTTGCATATTTCCGTTATGGAACACTTACTCTGATGTGCTCGTGTGCAATAACTCAATTTGCATTTGCACTCCTTATAAACAATGCAGTTTTTTAAAGCTTTGGCAAAGGGTAAAGTCTACAAAACTTAGTCCACTCTGTTTATAACAGATTTTGGGAACAGAAAACTGTATTGAGATGTTTCATCGATGAGTAAATTATCAGAATGTCGGCCAAAATCCATCCACTGCTAGTCATTGGGCTTTCTCTCACTACCATATTTGGTATTGAGTGGAAACGCCAACCGGATAATTCACATTTATACATCTGGTGAAATATCTATCTCATTGTTCTATCTGATATCATCTCCTGTTTTTACTTCACTGGTCGTTTCCAGAGAGAGTCATTGGCAGCTGTGTCCGAAATCTGTCTTGCCTACTACTTACTAAAACTACATACTGTGTACTAATTGTACTACGTACTATTTAGAATGTACTGTTTAGTACAAATTAATGCAGTAAGCAACTAATATCAACATACTAATCTATACTGAGGATGCGTCATCTGATGAGCTGTTGGGTTGATTCTCGCCGTTCTTTCATTTTGGTACAACGCGTCACCTTCTCTGATTATCAGCTGTTGTCAAACACACACACGCGTCTGGAAAGACACATTTTGTTCCCCCCTCAATAAGTGTACAGTGAATTGTACTAGATGAAAAGACAAAATGAGTAGGATATCCTGTTTATTTAAAGCATAGTAAGTTTTAGAAATGTCGTATACGTTCTATTTTCGTATGCCTACTATTTAGAACGCAAGTATGGGAGTTCTGCCACTGTCTTACATCAAATAGTGTGACGGTTCTTGCCCTGCACTGATCAGTTGAGGTACAAGTGTCCCGTATGAGTGATGCCACCTGTTGGAACACAATGGAGAGAAAGTATGACATCACATTCAGTGTGTTGAGTACTTGCTGATAGGTTTCTGACTGCTCTCCGTCTTTCTTTCAGGTGCGCCAAAAACGGCTACACTTCTCGGTGGTACCATTTGTCCTGTGGGGAGCACTTTTGCAATGAGTGTTTTGATCACTACTATAGAAGGTTAACAGTCTAATTAAAAAATAACGTTGTCATTTTGTTAAACATGTCATCATAGACACCTGTTCTCTGTTGATCTGAATGTAATGACTATGTCTTTCCTTGGTTTATCAGTCACAAAGATGGCTATGAGACATATGCATCCTGGAAGAGGGTTTGGACTGGCAATGGGAAGAGTGAGCCCAGTCTGAAAGCTTTCATGGCAGATCAACAGCTTCCATACTGGGTGAGAGCAACACAGCTGCCTTTCAACCCTGAAATGTCCAGCTAACTGGCATAGTATTCAGGTCAATGCAGCCACTCTCCATCAAGTGAGTAATTCAAACACATTCACTCCATTGTGATTGGTTTCCAGGTCCAATGCACTAAGCCAGACTGTGGGAAATGGCGTCAGCTAACCAAGGAGATCCAGCTCACTGCCTCACTAGCAGCCACGTATCGCTGTGGCATGAAGTTCAACATTGTCAAGGTAAACAGGAAGTAGCAGGAGGAAGAGACAACAACATAATCAACAATAACTTGATTGACATTTCATGATAGTGCCATAATATCACGTGCTTACATCTACAGACCGAAGGGCCAGACCAGTGCTCTCTGCCAGAAGATTTGGTGAGTGACTGTCTTTAAAAATGACCTTCTGTGTTCCTTCATTTTCAGTCAACAATTTAAAGTATCACTGCAGCCTTGTCCTTATTCGGAACCTTGTTGTGTTCCACAGAGAGTGGCGGAGGTGATCGACAGCTGGTGGCATTCCATGCTGATCCTGCCCCCGTTATTTAAGGACAGCCCGGCCAACCCTTTCCTCACAGCCTACTATCCCGACTGTGTGGGCATGAGCCCCTCAGGATCCACCAGCAACCACTCTCATGCTGAGTTGAGGGCAGAGCACTGCAGAGCCATCCCACCACAGAGTAAGTCCATCGGGGGTGGGAGAGAATCCACATCTCAACTCTGTTGCTCTACTTCACAGAGAAGGGAGTGCGACCCAGAGCTAAGGAACCAGTAAATCGGCAAGTCGTTAATATCCATAATAAAATGGGTGGTTTGAGTCCGGAATGCTGATTGGCTGACAGCCGTGGTATATCAGACCGTATAGCACCAGGTTTGATAAAACATGTATTTGTACTGACCTAATTACATTGGTAACCAGTTTATAATAGCAATAAGGCACCTCAGGGGTTTGTGGTATATGGCCAATATACCATGGCTAAGGGGTCTGTCCAGGCACTCCGTGATGCGTTGTGTCTAGAACAGCCTTTAGCCGTTGTATAATTGACCATATACCACACCCCCCCATGCCTTATTGCTTAAGTCTAGGCTACTTTTCTTTCTATTATCTTAGCTAGTCTGTTGAACCACTAGTCACTCGTGGTCAGTAAATGCATTTTCTCTAACTCATACTTTGTGTTCAGTTCCAGGGCTGTGTCCATACTTCCAGCCCTTTTACCAACCCAACGAGTGTGGGAAGGCCTTGTGTGTGCGACCGGACATGATGGAGCTGGATGAGCTCTATGAGTTTCCGGAGTTTTCCCGTGACCCCACCATGTACCTGGCCCTGCGTAACCTTATCCTGGCCTCCTGGCACAGAGGCTGTAAGGTAGCCAGACAGATAAGTCCTACACTGTTTAAATTAGACGCTTTTTGGAAGCGTCATAGTAGTAGTAATAATAATAATATATATATTTTTTTTAGTTACAAACAAGAATCTCAAAGTTGCTTTGAAAACAAAAAGAAATGTAGAGATCTGTCAGTTCATGAATTGATGGTCTTTCACAGCTTCAGAGGCAGTTTGAAAAGACAGTCAGTAGCTTGTGCGGAGGGAGCGTCGATGATAGACAGGCAGGGAGAAACGTCAGTCAGATACTGGTAGACAGGCCTAGAGCTCTACATCAGACACGCCGTCTCCTCTTCCTCCATGGGTAGGCTGGATCATCCACTAGCATCCACCTGGTTTGTGTGGAGTACCTTTCTCTTTCCACATGTTATTTCACATAACCCAGCCATCTAGTCACATACAGTGCCTTGCGAAAGTATTCGGCCCCCTTGAACTTTGCAACCTTTTGCCACATTTCAGGCTTCAAACATAAATATATAAAACTGTATTTTTTTGTGAAGAATCAACAACAAGTGGGACACAATCATGAAGTGGAACGACATTTATTGGATATTTCAAACTTTTTTAACAAATCAAAAACTGAAAAAATGGGTGTGCAAAATTATTCAGCCCCCTTAAGTTAATACTTTGTAGCGCCACCTTTTGCTGCGATTACAGTTGTAAGTCACTTGGGGTATGTCTCTATCAGTTTTGCACATCGAGAGACTGAATTTTTTCCCCATTCCTCCTTGCAAAACAGCTCGAGCTCAGTGAGGTTGGATGGAGAGCATTTGTGAACAGCAGTTTTCAGTTCTTTCCACAGATTCTCGATTGGATTCAGGTCTGGACTTTGACTTGGCCATTCTAACACCTGGATATGTTTATTTTTGAACCATTCCATTGTAGATTTTGCTTTATGTTTTGGATCATTGTCTTGTTGGAAGACAAATCTCCGTCCCAGTCTCAGGTCTTTTGCAGACTCCATCAGGTTTTCTTCCAGAATGGTCCTGTATTTGGCTCCATCCAACTTCCCATCAATTTTAACCATCTTCCCTGTCCCTGCTGAAGAAAAGCAGGCCCAAACCATGATGCTGCCACCACCATGTTTGACAGTGGGGATGGTGTGTTCAGGGTGATGAGCTGTGTTGCTTTTACGCCAAACATAACGTTTTGCATTGTTGCCAAAAAGTTCAATTTTGGTTTCATCTGACCAGAGCACCTTCTTCCACATGTTTGGTGTGTCTCCCAGGTGGCTTGTGGCAAACTTTAAACAACACTTTTTATGGATATCTTTAAGAAATGGCTTTCTTCTTGCCACTCTTCCATAAAGGCCAGATTTGTGCAATATACGACTGATTGTTGTCCTATGGACAGAGTCTCCCACCTCAGCTGTAGATCTCTGCAGTTCATCCAGAGTGATCATGGGCCTCTTGGCTGCATCTCTGATCAGTCTTCTCCTTGTATGAGCTGAAAGTTTAGAGGGACGGCCAGGTCTTGGTAGATTTGCAGTGGTCTGATACTCCTTCCATTTCAATATTATCGCTTGCACAGTGCTCCTTGGGATGTTTAAAGCTTGGGAAATCTTTTTGTATCCAAATCCAGTTTTAAACTTCTTCACAACAGTATCTCGGACCTGCCTGGTGTGTTCCTTGTTCTTCATGATGCTCTCTGCGCTTTTAACGGACCTCTGAGACTATCACAGTGCAGGTGCATTTATACGGAGACTTGATTACACACAGGTGGATTGTATTTATCATCATTAGTCATTTAGGTCAACATTGGATCATTCAGAGATCCTCACTGAACTTCTGGAGAGAGTTTGCTGCACTGAAAGTAAAGGGGCTGAATAATTTTGCACGCCCAATTTTTCAGTTTTTGATTTGTTAAAAAAGTTTGAAATATCCAATAAATGTCGTTCCACTTCATGATTGTGTCCCACTTGTTGTTGATTCTTCACAAAAAAATACAGTTTTATATCTTTATGTTTGAAGCCTGAAATGTGGCAAAAGGTCGCAAAGTTCAAGGGGGCCGAATACGTTCGCAAGGCACTGTACCTATTTTTGACGAGAGACTAATAGAATAGTGAGGAAAAACAATGGAGTTACATGACCTAGGAGAAGTTAAATTTATTTTCTATCAATTAAACACAACAGGGCCTGGTGGTAATGATTAAACACGTCCCTTCCTCTCATGTCTAGGAGGTGCTGACACCCCAGAACTGTGCTCCCCACATCATTGTGAGAGGGCTGGTACGTGTGCGTTGTGTACAGGAAATGGACAGGGTGCTTCTCTTCATGACCAGGAAGGGTCTGATCAACACTGGGGTTCTATCAGTCAAACAGCCCCTGCTTCCCGAGCGCTACCACAACGTGAGTGTGTCTAATTTTCTACCATCAACTTTGTCCAGTTATGTTCTGCAGCTCATACAGAGTTTTTGTTGGTCTTTGCAGAAGAACGTGATTGTGATTGGAGCCGGGGCATCGGGGCTGGCTGCTGCGCGGCAACTGCAAAACTTTGGCATGCAGGTATTATTTTAAGATTTAAAATGTACAACTACTTCAAGTGTTAATTTTTGTTTTTGATGTTTTGACCATACCCAGTTAGCACATAACGTTCTGAGAACCTTATGTTTCTTAGAGCTCGGTGAGAGCGTGGTTGTCCTATGGTCATTCCCAGAACTTCCTACAATGTTCTGGAAATTGTGCAGGATACCCAGCTAGCACGTAACATTCTGAGAACCATATGTTCCTAACAGGCTGACTACACCGCTCGCATTGCAAAATATATTTAGGAATCTATGTTATTCAATTATTGCACCCACACTGCTCGCGCGAGCCAACGAGCGTCTGCGTTGCCACGGGCTAAAATAGAAATCAGTTCTATTTCTGACGCAGATCGCGCTGCAAGTCCCGTCTCTCCCATCTCCTCATTGGTTTATTAAAGCAGTTACCCATGTGCCATCTCCTCATTGGTTATACCCACGTGGGTGACTGAAAGATGAACGAGGTCAGTGGCAGTAATGCACCTAATTTATGAAAGTTGACAATCGCAATATAAAGTCAAGAGAAGAAAAAGCATGGAAGGAAGAGAGATGTCTAGAAATGATTTGGTTGACCGTTTTATGTGTGGATTAATTGGCGGAGTAGAGGACCATGTGCATTTCAGGTAAAATAACAACTCAATGTTTATATTCCAGGACAAATTAGCTAGCAACAGCATGCTAGCTAAATAGGACAAATTAGCTAGCAAGTGCAAGCTAAATTGCCATAAATGTTTCATGCTTTTCGACCTGTCCCCAAATTAATATAATTGGTTCAGAGTTTGTTTTGATAATTTAACCTGCGTGTTGTGATCGCGTTTCGTGTGGGGGGACAAAATACATTTATGAACGATGGCGCACGTGCGCAGCCTGTTTGGGTTCCATGTTAGGTGGGAATTTCAGTATTTCAACATAACGTTTCCTCATGATTCTATTTAAAATTAATTTCTCAAATTGTTCAGAGAACGTTAAGAAACAATGTTCTGCTGTGGGAATTTCAGTACTTCAGCATAACGTTTTCTACAGGTTTCCTCATGGTCCTATTTAAAGTAATTTTCTCAGAAAACTTTCCATAAAAACTACAAGATCACATTAGTAACGTTCAAAGAACGTTCTGAGAACGTAAATTAAAAAATATATACATTCTGTTCTCAGCCTCAAAAAAACTCTATCTTCTGTCTTGTGTTCAGGTGTGTTGGCCGAGTCTACTAATTTCCCACACCTGGTCTTAATGAGTGCTTGTTTCCTGAATAGATAAAAATTAACAGCTTTGTATGAGTTTAAAAAAAACATGGTATGCTAGCTCCATCCTGGTGGCACAGAGGACTAATTCCATGGATAGACAACAGAAGATCATACATTTGAATCTCACTCATACATTTTTTGTTTGTTGCATGATTAATGCCTAAGCAAATTAATTTCCATGTGTCCTATCTGCTTGGAGTTCAAAAGGTGAACCCAAACTAAGCAGTGTTGTTAACATTGAGTATGTTCTCAGAACGTTATTTAATTACCTTCAAATAACCTATCATTTTTGTTCTCAGAACCTCCCTGAAACCTCTAAAAATGTATGTTCCCAGAACAGGTGATATTTGTACTTACATTCTCAGAACATTTAAAAAAATAATTCAGTTTTAACCGTCAGGAAACGTAGGAGTTCATTCCCAGAACCTATGGAAATCAATAACATACGTTTCCACAACTTCCAAGGAAACAAATGTACTAGCTGGGTGTCCTAATTTTAGGTTAATTCAGATATGGAACCTACTCCTATAATAACCCATAAGATGTTCTTGGTCTGAAATGAGGTATACATAATATTGTTCACAACGTATTGAATGAATAACTGCTGATGAGTTCTGTGGCTGTGCCTTCTTCATGAACTTTAACCTCCAAGTGTTTGATCCAATCACAGGTGGTGATGCTCGAGGCGAGTGAGCGGATTGGAGGGCGGGTGTGGGACGATACATCGCTGGGCAGCGTCACTGTGGGTCGGGGGGCTCAGATTGTGAACGGCTGTGTGAACAACCCAATTGCACTGATGAGTGAGCAGGTGAGAGATTCTTTGTAACAACACTGACACTACTGGCACTCAGTCATTCACTCACAAACCGTACCTTGAAAACAGGATATTTCAATGTCAACATTTCTAATCATTCACCCACAGTTCAACCAAAAAACTTTGTATTTTTTATGCTGCTGCCTCATTTCATTTAGTATTGTGTAACTGCTAATAGATGCCTCAGAAGTCTTTCGGGTCCTACAAGTATTCACATACTCAGTTGCTTCTCTTGTATGTAGCTTAGCATTAAAATGCACAAGCTGGGGGAGAGGTGTGACCTGTTCCAGGAGGGAGGGAGTGCCACAGACCCGGCCATCGATAAACGCATGGACTTCCACTTTAACGCCATCCTGGATGTGGTGTCAGAATGGAGGAAAGACAAGTCTCAGAACCAGGACACTCCTCTGGGAGGTACAACACATTTATGGTCACTCCTAGGGTTGCGAAATCTGGTAACTTTCCCCAAAATTCCAAGGTTTTACAGAAATAGCGGTAAAGCCCGGTGTATATACTACACGACTGAAACGATGATGTGATTTAGAGTTAACGTAGCTCCAACAAGCTGTGGCTCAAAGCAGCCTCAAATGTTTTCAGTCAAACAGATTTGAAATAACTAGCCAACGTTTTGAATTGAATAACATTGCTTGTGAACTTCAGAGCTGTAAAAATGTGCTACTTTTCCTTTGGTTAAAGGCAAGTACAAACGCATACTAGTAGTAGTCATGGCTCCTGATCCAGAGTCTACATGTCTTGGGTGATGTTCCACTGGCTTCTTTTCTGGCGAGCTCTCATTGGCTGTTGCTCATCACTGTTCTCAGAACGTGTCGTTGCACATCTCACACTACAAGAGCATTGCAGATTTTGGGTTAGAATATGGGGTAAAATCGTGTAGCATAAACCCGGCTTTTAGAGGAATCACAGAATTTATATTTATTTACTCCTGATTCCAGAAATATTCCAACCAGGATTTCTGGAAGACTTAGGAATTTTGGGACATCGTAATGATTTGCTTATATATGAAGTAGTGATAGACATTTGGTCAGTTTCTAGTTTCTATCATTTTACAATTTTCACTTCCAGAGAAAATCCAGGAGGTCTACAAGACATTCCTTCAGGAGTCTGGGGTCCAGTTCAGCCAGCTGGAGGAGAAAGTGCTTCAGTTCCATCTCAGCAACCTGGAATATGCCTGTGGAAGCACACTGGACCAGGTCTGAGGATGAGATCATTCCTACCCTGTCTCTTGTGACAGTCCATGAAGTGACCGTAGGAGAGTTATGACACCATAGTCAGGGGTTAAAGTTCTCCGTTACAGCAACGGATTTCCATCATATGGATTCTGGAGAAGTCGTTTTTTTCTTCTTATTTTCCCCGATCAGTGAAGATGCTCAATAAAATCTGGTTTGGAGATGACATAGAACAGACATGATTGTCTCTATTAGGCTATGAAATATATTCCCAAATAAATGTATTCTCAAGTACATTTTCTGTTACACTGTTTGTATTCAACTGACATGCATGATTGTGGATGACACTCCGATGTTCAGACGAAGGGAATGAAATAGTCTGTCATGCACACCACAGCAGCGCTCCACTCCGATGTTCAGACGAAGGGAATGAAATAGTCTGTCATGCACACCACAGCAGCGCTCCACTCCGATGTTCAGACGAAGGGAATGAAATAGTCTGTCATGCACACCACAGCAGCGCTCCACTCCGATGTTCAGACGAAGGGAATGAAATAGTCTGTCATGCACACCACAGCAGCGCTCCACTCCGATGTTCAGACGAAGGGAATGAAATAGTCTGTCATGCACACCACAGCAGCGCTCCACTCCGACAGCGGCGTCTAGTCTACTGTAGCTGCTTGTAAAGTCATTCAAAGACTACGCTACAATTTTTTTTGCCATTTTAATGTTATTAAAACAAAATCAGACACCCCCATAGTAGAATATTTGACCTATTTACCAAGTCGGCTTGTTGTGTTTTATAAATATTCCTCTCGAGGCTCATTGAAGTTACAAGAGCCAATGAGGTCGTGGGAAAACACTTTTGACCTTTGCTAAAAGAAGAGTGGGATCCCAGTTTTCCATTGCTACCACGTTTATTTCTATACTCCTTCAATTGCGCGTGACGTAGTTTTACAATTTTTAAAATTTATTTTACCTTTATTTAACTAGGCAAGTCAGTTAAGAACAAATTCTTATTTTCAATGACGGCCTAGGAACAGTGGGTTAACTGCCTGTTCAGGGGCAGAATGACAGATTTGTACCTTGTCAGCTCGGGGGTTTGAACTTGCAACCTTCCGGTTACTAGTCCAACGCTCTGACCACTAGGCTACCCTGCAGTTTTACAACCAGAGTTTCAAGAATGGTTTAGGTGCAACTGTACAACAGAGCTCTTAAAATGGGCAATGTTTTCTTCAAAGGGCAATGACATACTTTGTAATAGAAAAGTGAATTGAATACTAATGAATAAGGATGTATTTATAATAAATGAATAATAACAATCAGGATGTGGTGTTCTATGGGGTAAATGCAGATGGACCAACCCCATGCTTCAGCCTATGTATATGTTATAGCCACTATGCTATCAGTTGGGCTACAGGTGCTAATGCTTATTCCTGATAGCATACCTCATAATATAGACCATGCATAGGCTATATGAATGATCCAATATGTTCAAATCATTTTAATATCATTTTTACCAATAGTTATTGGGCCCATTTTTGGAAGTGGAAATTATATTTTAGATGGTGTCATTTTATTTTCATGTTTTTTTTTTTTAAGTCACCAGAACTGAGCTTCTCAGTCCTTGTGAAAAAACATTATCCCGTTGAGGACCCCGGACCCCCTAAGCAAGGATACATGTACAAAATGATTCTCTTTCCTGAAAGCATGATGGTTATGACGTTCTTACATGAAAGTGGAGGTTAACTTGTCCCCAGACAATCCATCTGAGATCGTCTTAAGTTTCAGTCATGGGATATTTTGTTGTTGCTTTAACCCCTGAATTTAATGTGTGTGTGTGTGTGTGTGTGTGTGTGTTCGCAGGTGTCGGCTCGATCCTGGGACCACAATGAGTTCTTTGCTCAGTTCTCAGGAGACCATACACTGCTGACAGAGGGCTATTCGTCTGTGCTTAACAAACTGGCCGAGGGCCTCGACATCCGCATCAAGAGCCCGGTGAGCCATCAGATACTATGTCCCACATATCTCTCCTTCCTCGCAAAGTGTGTACTTGTCTACTTCCCTTCACTGATTTGAAAGGAAATGACTGGTATGAGAAATATGCTGGAAACTCCTACTAGCCAATGCCTTAAGCAATTCAATGCTTTTTAGATGTGTGAACAAGTGCACACTTAGGGTACGTCCCAATAATATCTCCTTATGTTCCTTTCGTTGCCCATTCTCCTCTCATCTTGGTTGTGGTATATAGTTAGATACAAGTGAGAGGTTTCTCAAATTTGTTTTGTACTCAAGCATTTCGAGCAATGCCTCACAATCACAGTACACTTGTTTCATTGTAGGTTCAAGCTATCGATTACTCAGGGGATATAGTCAAAGTTACCTCATCCAATGGGACTCAGTGGACAGCACAGAAAGTAAGGACTCATTTGTTTATTTACAGAGTAATCATGCATGTTAAAGTACAGTTGTCTTCCCTGACACTCCACTCTTAACTGTAGTTTTGGGAACATTTATTGTGTCTTTTTTTAAGGTTCTGGTGACAATCCCATTGACTTTACTCCAGAAGAATATCATTCAATTCAACCCTCCTCTTCCTGAGAGAAAGCTGAAAGCAATCCACAGTCTTGGAGCAGGTCTCATTGAAAAGGTAAGGGTTTAGAGCTGCGACACAGTCTGGGTGATGTAAATGAAACTGGTTCACCCTGTCACCAGAAACTGTCTTGATAATCTGGAGGCGAAAGAAACGCACACCTGTTTATTAGAGGTGCTGGCTAGTGGAGTAGAACACCTGTTTATTAGAGGTGCTGGCTGGTGGAGTAGAACACCTGTTTATTAGAGGTGCTGGCTAGCGGAGTAGAACACCTGTTTATTAGAGGTGCTGGCTAGTGGAGTAGAACACCTGTTTATTAGAGGTGCTGGCTAGTGGAGTAGAACACCTGTTTATTAGAGGTGCTGGCTAGTGGAGTAGAACACCTGTTTATTAGAGGTGCTGGCTAGTGGAGTAGAACACCTGTTTATTAGAGGTGCTGGCTAGTGGAGTAGAACACCTGTTTATTAGAGGTGCTGGCTAGTGGAGTAGAACACCTGTTTATTAGAGGTGCTGGCTAGCGGAGTAGAACACCTGTTTATTAGAGGTGCTGGCTAGCGGAGTAGAACACCTGTTTATTAGAGGTGCTGGCTAGCGGAGTAGAACACCTGTTTATTAGAGGTGCTGGCTAGCGGAGTAGAACACCTGTTTATTAGAGGTGCTGGCTAGAGGAGTAGAACACCTGTTTATTAGAGGTGCTGGCTAGCGGAGTAGAACACCTGTTTATTAGAGGTGCTGGCTAGCGGAGTAGAACACCTGTTTATTAGAGGTGCTGGCTAGTGGAGTAGAACACCTGTTTATTAGAGGTGCTGGCTAGCGGAGTAGAACACCTGTTTATTAGAGGTGCTGGCTAGCGGAGTAGAACACCTGTTTATTAGAGGTGCTGGCTAGAGGAGTAGAACACCTGTTTATTAGAAGTGCTGGCTAGCGGAGTAGAACACCTGTTTATTAGAGGTGCTGGCTAGAGGAGTAGAACACCTGTTTATTAGAGGTGCTGGCTAGCGGAGTAGAACACATGTTTATTAGAGGTGCTGGCTAGCGGAGTAGAACACCTGTTTATTAGAGGTGCTGGCTAGTGGAGTAGAACACCTGTTTATTAGAGGTGCTGGCTAGCGGAGTAGAACACCTGTTTATTAGAGGTGCTGGCTAGTGGAGTAGAACACCTGTTTATTAGAGGTGCTGGCTAGAGGAGTAGAACACCTGTTTATTAGAGGTGCTGGCTAGTGGAGTAGAACACCTGTTTATTAGAGGTGCTGGCTGGTGGAGTAGAACACCTGTTTATTAGAGGTGCTGGCTAGTGGAGTAGAACACCTGTTTATTAGAGGTGCTGGCTAGTGGAGTAGAACACCTGTTTATTAGAGGTGCTGGCTAGTGGAGTAGAACACCTGTTTATTAGAGGTGCTGGCTAGTGGAGTAGAACACCTGTTTATTAGAGGTGCTGGCTAGTGGAGTAGAACACCTGTTTATTAGAGGTGCTGGCTAGAGGAGTAGAACACCTGTTTATTAGAGGTGCTGGCTAGTGGAGTAGAACACCTGTTTATTAGAGGTGCTGGCTGGTGGAGTAGAACACCTGTTTATTAGAGGTGCTGGCTAGTGGAGTAGAACACCTGTTTATTAGAGGTGCTGGCTAGTGGAGTAGAACACCTGTTTATTAGAGGTGCTGTCTAGCGGAGTAGAACACCTGTTTATTAGAGGTGCTGGCTAGCGGAGTAGAACACCTGTTTAGGAGAGGTGCTGGCTAGCGGAGTAGAACACCTGTTTATTAGAGGTGCTGGCTAGCGGAGTAGAACACCTGTTTATTAGAGGTGCTGGCTAGCGGAGTAGAACACTCTCGGAGGTCAGATGCAATAATTTAATAACCTAATTAACCAACGTTTCAACAGACAAGTTGTCTTCATCAGAAACTGTCTTAACACACATTCCTTTTCTCAGGTTGCTCTGCAGTTCCCGTTTCGCTTCTGGGACGGAAAGATCCAAGGAGCAGATTACTTTGGCCACATTCCACCCAGTCCGGACAAGAGAGGGATGTTTGGTGTGTTCTATGACATGGATCCACAGGTGAGATACCAGCAATAATCTTTGTACATCTTTGTAAGCTATACTTACTTAACTACTATGTAAACATCTGTTATTTCAAAGGAGAGAAATGCTGTTATGTAGACATTAGAGACAGCTGAGGTTTTTGCAGCATGTTCATTGAAGTGAACCTGTTGAATTGTGGACAGGAATGTATGCTGAATATGTAAAAAAAAAAAAAAAAAAGGTTTCCTACCAGAGAAAAAGATGTGTTCCTGTCTTGGCCCATTCCGCAGGGAAAACGGAGTGTCCTGATGTCCGTCATCAGTGGTGAAGCTGTACCTTCTATCAGGGACATGGAGGACAAAGATGTCGCTGATCAGTGCATGAAGGTGCTGCGTGAACTCTTCAAAGAGCAGGTATTAGAACAACTGTCTACTTTGAAGAGAAAACCACACATTACATTAGGACTACTACAAGTGACATTTTTAAGGTATACAAAAATAAATGTCTAATAAATAAATAATGTTGTACCTGTATCTTTACGTATTTTTCCATTGTAGGAGGTCCCCGATCCGGTGAATTACTTTGTGACTCGGTGGAGCAGAGACATGTGGTCTCAGATGTCATACAGCTTCGTGAAGACAGGGGGCAGCGGGGAGGCCTATGACATCATTGCTGAAGATGTGCAAGGAAAGGTGTTCTTTGCTGGGGAGGTAAGACCTGACCCCTTTTATCACCGTACACCAGTGTAGGCTGCTAAGGGAAGGACGGCTCATAGTAATGGACGGAACAGAGCGAATGGAATGGCATCAAACACATGGAAACCAGGGAAACCATGGAAACCATGTGTGTTTGATGTATTTGATACCATTCCACTTATTCCACTCCAGCCATTACCACGAGCCTGTCCTCCCCAATTAAGGTGCCACCAGCCTCCTGTATCTTATACCAATGTATTACTACAGGGCCTTCACTTGAAAGAGAACATCCCATGAGAAGCATCTCAGAGTAGGACTGCTGATTTAGGACCCGTTTTGCCTTTTAGATCACAAGGAATCAGATGACATGCACAGATGAGACCTGATCCTAGATCAGTACTCCTACTCTGAGACGCTTGATAGATACGGCGCCTGATTTAACATTTTGTTTTTCTCCTGTCATTCTATCTTCAGGCGACCAACAGGCACTTTCCTCAGACGGTAACAGGAGCCTATTTGAGTGGCGTCCGAGAAGCAAGTAAAATAGCTGCTTTGTAACCCCTTCCCTTTGAGCAGTCACACGATACCAGCATAAAGACATCGACGTTGTACAGCGCAAAGCATTCGTTCCCCAAGTTGCTCCTCCTTTGAGTGGTGTCTTCTTCTTGTGTGTACAGTACCTCGTGTGAGCAGAGATGGCTATAATGCTGTTTGAAATGTTATGGTTAAGTTTTTCTGTTTATTATGAGTGAAATATGACGCATCTTGTTGGTTTAGTTGGAGATCACTATAATTCAGGATCAGCAGCACACGTATGCTCCTAAACAATTCATTTTGATGTACAAATGGTTAAACGGTATTTGCATTCTATATGGATCTTCGCCATTTGTTTGTCAATATCACACATCATTAATGGCTTTAAAAAATAATAAAAATATATGTTTTATAGTCAGATACACCAGATAGGTGCAGTGAAATGTGTTGTTTTACAGGATCAGCCATAGTGGGACGTCGCCGGAGCAAATTAGGATTAAGTGCCTTGCTCAAGGGCACATCGACAGATTTTTCACCTTGTCGATTTGGGTATTCGAAACAGCAGCCTTTCGGTTACTGGCCCAACGCTCTAACCGCTAGGCTACCTGCTGCCCTTTTAATGTTCCAATGTGTGTGTGTGGGGATAATGAGCAATGTGTGTGTGTGGGGATAATGAGCGCTTAACTATCCAAGGATTAATATTATTTTAGTTGAGACGTTATGTAAATGAGTACTTCTGCATTAGTGTTTTTTTTTTTGGTTTTGTAATTATTAATTAATTAATTATAATTCACGTTTTCATAAACTGGACCAAATAAAAAACACCAAATAAGGATGGGTCATTTGGCTTTAATCAGAGTGACTGGTTAGTTAGTGTAGCCTTCAATTGGGTATTAGTTGTACCTGCATTGTTTTTAGCAAGAAAAGTTGAAAACATTTGACAGTTCTCTCTCTCTTTCCAGGTTATTGAGGCTTTAGTTGGCTACCACACTTATCATGTTCCTCTGTCTATATTCTGACACCATGTTCGAACATGACATTTATTAAACAATGTGTAGCTTAATAAATGAACCAAACTAACTACATTATGACCTACTCACTTAATTGAGACTTAATGGACTGCACTGATTTGTCACTAGCTGCGTAGTGCACTGCACGCTACAGGGGTGTATTCATTAGTCAGGGTCCGTTGTTGCAAAACGTTTCGTCTTTTGCAAAAAATGTTTCGCAACGGAAACCATTAACCATTTACTGTACGAAGCAAACGGTATCGAAATGGGGAGGGAAATTTGTCCAATAGAAATGTGTTTTCATTGCAGTTGGAGTTAACGGTTGAAGTAAACGGTTTCTAATTGGAGTAAACGACTTCTGTTGCGAAACCGTGAATTGCTTACTCTCGGAACCAAACGGTGAAAACGGATTCAAACAGGGAGGGATCTACCTGAATTTATCAACTACAAACTCTAGTATGTTCACTATGGAAGCTGTTTAGCGTTTAAGAACCAAACTGAAGAAAATAAATAATAATTCAAGTATGTTCCTCCCTGTTAAGTTCAGTTTGCTTCCGTTTAAGAAATATTTTGTAACTTAATCGGCAGAATGAATACATCCATTTAGTTTAGAATTGTTTACATTTTTGTTTGTTTATCGTTTGTTTACATTATTGTTTGGGGGGGGGGGGTTCGAGTACTCATCCTTTTTATACATATTTATTATCATTATTAACAAATCAATACAAAAAGTACATTGGGGAACACAAGTCTATATAAAGAACATTTGGGCTAGGGTGTACAATATCACATTACACAAGGACCTTCTATGGGGCATACACACATTTTATAATTCTAACAGCTTTTTTTGTTGGTAGAGTATTTAAAATATAGTTCAATTTTTTTTGTAAGATAAAAAAAGAAGTTTTGTTTGGAAATGTACATTTGTGAATATGAAATTTGACCGAAATAATAATTACATGAATTACTTTAAAATTGTTTCAACTTAAAAAAGAATCCAAGCAGTACATCTCTCCACAATAGTTTAAAATCTTCATAAATGTGTTCAGTTAGAAATCTACTGATGTCTTGCCACATATTCCTTACATGAATACAATGCAAAAAAAGATGCAACACTGTTTCTCGGTGGTCATTACAAAAGGTACAATTTGAATTGATGTTTTTCTTAAATTTCTTCATATAGTGGTTGGCATGATAATATTTATGAATAATAAAAAAATATAAAAGTCCTCATTTTATTAATAAGTAGGTATGTGTGTGGAAACATCCAAACTTTTTCCCAAAGAAGATTTTATCAATAAAACCACTCCAACAAGGCTCGTAAAGCTCTACTGTTGTTGGATGGACTAAAAGAAAAACAAATCTTTCCAACTGATGAGTCAACCGATTTAATGAAAAATAAAGCAACACCAGATGGAATGGCATCTAAAACAATTGCAAAATCTTTAGATGTTACGGGGATCTTGTAAAGTGATAAAAATGCCTTATAATTAAGTAAAATACCCTCTTCATTTACAAGTAGGCTCCCAGTAGTTTCAATATTGAACACAAAATGCTGGACCATGACGTCATCAAATAGGGACATCGAGCCTTCTAGTCGAAGATTGTCATTTAGATTGACAAGATAGTCAAGTGACCGCTCTAAAAATGGAATTTACATGTCCTCAAAGATGGAAGGCAGACGTGAGGAGGTGACATCAGGTGGGACCCTTCTAGCCAATGACAAGGCAGAACAACATGCCATAGAGGTAGATAGAGGACTCATATTTGTAATTGTGCCATTATAGCGTCTGTGGCAGCATGGGCAGCGCCATTGGGGCTATCTCAACTTTTTAAGTAGTCTTTTTCTTCTTTTACATTGGCTGATTTCTCACAATTTATTGGAATCCCCTCCCAGTTGGCTACCTTAAAATGGCGGAATCCAACAATGGCAATGGCTATGCTATCTATGATGAGTCCTCTATCTATCTCTATGACAACAGGCACAACTGCAATATAAAGTCGTTTCCGAAATGCCACGTAGGTCTACTTATATCAGTGCATTCAACCAAACAATTTCGAAACTTCTATTCGATAAAATAAGCCTCAGGTAGTAAATGAGCAATTACATTTTTTTTGCATACAATTACATACAACAATTCCTCACTTCGTGGGTTTATTTCGTGGAAAGATTTTAGGTGGAGTAAAATCTCTCGCTCCACCTTTTCCTCTCTGTTCTAGCGCAGAGCTCGGTGCTTCTAGCAAGTGTAAACAAAAGGAAATTGACATCTTGCAGTCTTGCATATCTTGGAAAGGCAATCGGCGGATTAAGGTTTTTACTTGTTGAGTAAATCGCTAGCTAGATTTACATACTACTGTGTTATTTGAGTATTCAATTGTTGTGTATATCCTCGCGCATTTTAACTTGAGCTTCAGATTGAGCAGAAGAAGTGTAAGTCAAAACATGGTGGAGACACGCACAGGTGAATATTTTATTTATTTAACCTTTATTTAATTAGACAAGTCATCCAAGGACCCTAACGATATAACCCTCGAACATATGCAATGACTTATAGCTAGCAGTTGTATTCTTTTAACATGTTTTCTGGCAGTACCGTTAGAGTCCTTGGATGACAGCTCCGATGATGAACCCCTAATTGCATTAGTAAAGAAGAAGCCGCAGCACATTGAACACAATGGGACTCAGGGTGAAAAAGACCAGAACCGACAACCTGAACCTGAGTCAAAGAATAGCACTAGAAAAGATTCTGGTGAGCGAACACTACAGTGAAATTAAAACCTTTAAACACCTATTAAATATATTTATAATGATATATTTATGATTATATATTGTTGATCATCATATTCACTGTTTATGTGATTAGGGTTGGATGACACCTCAGATGATGAGCCCTTGACGAAGTTGCTGAATAAACTTTCCAGAGCTAAAGAAGCCACTGTACAAGCAAAGAGGCCGGGGACTACTGATATCCAAAGAGGAACAGGTAACGGCATCAAGAAGACAAACAACAGATTCACAGGTGGGAACCCCTCTCATGTAGGCTATGCCCTGAATATTGTACAACACACACACACAAACCCACACACTACTATTCTGAATGGAAGGAGGTATCAATTGATTTAGTCTTTGTCATAATTGTAGGTTCAACCCAGAATGAGGACTCCTATGATAGCTCAGACGATGAGCCCTTGATAAAGGTGGCTAGAAAGATCCCTAAACAGACATCATTGCCATTCAAAAAGAGACCCTTCAACACAGCCAGAGAGGTGAACGATGTGAAGAAGCGCAGAAATAGCTCTCAGAACACTAATAAAATAAGCACAGGTGAGACTAGTTCCTCACATCTTGTATTTAGAATATAAATACAGAAATGAGCTAAATGGATTCAGCGGGACTAAACTTGCTTTCCTCTTCACATTTGTTCTTCTATGTAACTAGATTCATCATCAGGTGACAGCTCAGATGACGTGCCCCTGATTAACATGGTCGACAAACTCAAGACACAAATGCGAACGAAGACACCCACCACTACAGCCAGAAAAACACCTGGCATTAAAAAGCCCAGAAAAGTTTTTAAAAAACACAACAGGAGTATAGGTGAGAATACATATCGCCTCTTGGCTACATGCTTTCACCGTGACATAATATTTTTGGAGACTTGTATCCTTGTTTCTAATTCAAATGTTTTGTTTTCTGATTGCATGATCAGAGACCTCAGACGACAGCTCTGATGATGAGCCATTAATACATCTGACCAAGAAGTCTCCATCTAAAGAGACTGAAAGGACAATACTGAAGAGGTGTGACACTAAGGAATCAAGCAGCAACAACTGTAATAAAATTGAAGGGAAAATGAGCAGAGGTAACTACTTCTGCAAAGCACTTTTTCAATTGTATTGCACAATATCCTGGCGGATCAGGTTGGGTCGCTGAATTTGGGTCGTTAAATTTCTCTAATATTTTTTGCTTCATCCTGTTTTAATTGTCAGAGGAAGAGGTGAGTTCTGATTCTGATGATAAGCCCTTGATAAATCTAGTCAAGAAGCCTCTTAAAGCTGTAAAGAAGACCACAACACCATTAAAGAAGAGGAGCGTATCAGGAAAGACTGTGGTAGCCAGAAAGAAGACGAGACCAGACATTATGAACAAAGCAGTCATCAGACGGAGCACCAAAGTTGTTCAAAGAACACGTGAAGGTGAGAATAATTTTTCAGCACAATCCAAAATACACCTTAGAATAAATCAAATAGGTTGTCTTGTTTTATGCAATAGTTGATCATTTGTATTTCTTTATCAGGGTCTTTGGATGACAGCTCAGACGATGAGCCCTGGAGTAAAAAGATGGTGACAAATCCACAAATGAAGAGCCTAATGGTGATTCTGGAGAGATGCGACACTAAAGAAGTCTTGGAAGATAACTATAGAGCCAACGTGGGAAACACCGGTAAAAGAAGTGCAGGTAAGAATTCCTCTTATCGTATATTTCCTCTCCCATATGGAATATCTTTGACATAGTCTACAGCTGCACTGTTTGATAGATAACATTGAAATGGGTTATTCTCTACCTATTATGCAGAGCACCTATAGTTGTTTATTTATTTGCCAGGGGATAAGGAGAACTCCGATGATGAACTATTGATAAAGATGGTCACGAATCCCCCTCATTCTTCACCAGAAACTATGGCAGAGAAGGAAAATAAGTCACAAACTGCCCTTACGATGAACCTTTGATAAAGATGGTTGGAAACCCAAAGTCATGTTCAAGGGATATTATAGATACTGGAATAGTGACTTTGTTTTGGGAAAATGTTGAGTAACAAACTTGCCGGGAAGATGGCACAATTGTTACTGACACAACAACCCCATTTTTTATTGCATGAGTTTACAGTGTTATGGTGAAAAGAAATATGTGAATTGTCAAAATATTTTGGTGATCTGGAATCACTATTTTCATGTTAGAATTTTTTAGTGTTTTAAATTTTGTAACTTTTTTTTATAATTTTTTAAAAATATTTGTTTACCACTTGGATGCTGGTGGTTTCATGTCTATAGCATATTTATAACCATGCAAAATTTGACTCACTCAATAGGTCAAATTTTTAATTGTTGCCAATACTGTCTCCAGCATAATGAATTATAGAGTACATTTGTGTGATCGAATGCAATACCTTCCTCCTCCCTATTCCTTTTGGCTGGAATGGGCCATCACTGGAAGCAGTACTATACATTGTAGATGTTCTTGTTTCAGTCCAAGTATAAGGGCGCTGCCATTCAATTGTGAGATTACATTTTTTTTGTTGTATTATTATTCATGAATTGATTTGTTTTCAACAATTTTATTAAAAGAACAGAAGTTTCTCATTTTGTCTTGTTTCAATGGGAAGAAAGTTTTAAAGACCACCAACAGACACAGCACCTATTTCTTTTTTTTGCAAACACTGATGCAATGTTCTTGAGTTTGACTGTCATTATTAAGGTATTTTTGAATTGCTAAACACGAGGTATTAAAATAGATTCAGTACAAAAATATACACTTTGTTACAAAAAAAAAATCTATGAATGTATCATACAATAATCTATTCAGACAGAATAGTTTTAGGTCCTGCTGGCCGTTTGTGTCTTTTTAGGAAAATGTGTGATGTCAGTCATTCCCAATGGAACACGCCTTCACTTCTATGGGAGATAATCGGCAAAGAAGTCCAGTCTTCATTGAGACAGCATCTGTATCATTGAGACAGCATCTGTATCATTGAGACAGCATCTGTATCATTGAGACAGCATCTGTATCATTGAGACAGCATCTGTATCATTGAGACAGCATCTGTAAAACGAGGGGCACATTTTGTGTCAGTTGAAACAATGTCAAAGGGAACTGAGGACTGGAAACCCTCCAGTGTCAATTTGAGCATGTCAATCTTGGTGGGGCAAACTCCAAACAAATTAGTGGGATGCATGCCAGCAATGCCACAACACAACACTAAACAATACATTAATTGCACTATAACGGTGCCCACAATCTGTTAGTGCCTACATAAAGCTGTCCCAACAGCAGAGTCCCAACAGCAGTCCCAACACCTTACCACTGCTACCCCAGGTTATCAGTGGAGCCTTGTCTGGCAGTGAAACAGTTCATTCAGCCTCATTTACTGCTTAAAAAAAAACAAGGGCGATATTGCTGACTTTCTTAAACAAATGTGGTTTCTAATGACAGTTGAAATGGCATAAGGGGAAGACGAGCGGATAAGATCGTCATTTCGATGAAGACATTAATGAGCGAGCTAGGACATGGACCAAATGATTAGTATGAGATACATGGGCTACTAACCGCTTACTACACAACATACACTTACTTCCTTAGCGACAGTATACAGTGCCTTTTGGAAAGTATTCAGACCCCTTGACTTTTTCCACATTTTGTTACATTACAGCCTTATTCTAAAATGTATTAAATAAAAATTTAAAAATTCATCAATCTACACACAATATGCCATAATGACAAAGTTAAAATAGGTTTTTAGAACATTTTGCTAAATTATAAAAAATAAAACAATGGAAATACCTTATTCAGACCCTTTGCAATGAGAATCGAAATTGAGCTCAGGTGCATCCTATTTCCATCGATCATCAAATCAAATTTATTTATATAACCCTTCTTACATCAGCTGATATCTCAAAGTGCTGTACAGAAACCCAGCCTAAAACCCCAAACAGCAAGCAGTGCAGGTGTAGAAGCACAAGCACGGTGGCTAGGAAAAACTCCCTAGAAAGGTAGGGATGTTCAAATGTTCATAAATGACCAGCATGGTCAAATAATAATAATCACAGTAGTTGTCGAGGGTGCAACAGGTCAGCACCTCAGGAGTAAATGTCAGTTGGCTTTTCATAGCCGATCATTGAGAGTATCTCTCCCGCTCCTGCTGTCTCTAGAGAGTTGAAAACAGCAGGTCTGGGACAAGGTAGCTCGTCCGGCGAACAGGTCAGGGTTCCATAGCCACAGGCAGAACAGTTGAAACTGGAGCAGCAGCACGGCCAGGTGGACTGGGGACAGCAAGGAGTCATCATGTCAGGTAGTCCTGAGGCATGGTCCTAGGGCTCAGGTCCTCCGAGAGAGAGAAAGAAAGAGAGAAGAATTAGAGAGAGGGAATTAGAGAGAGGTCTGTCATAAAATAATTGAGACAGTAGATCTAGCTGGTCTGGCATAATATAATAGAGACAATAGTTCTAGCTGTTCTGTCATAATATAATTGAGACAGTAGATCTCGCAGGTCTGTCATAATATAATTGAGACAGTAGATCTCGCAGATCTGTCATAATATATTTGAGACTGTACATGTAGCTGGTGTATCATAAAATAATTGAGACAGTAGATCTAGCTGGTCTGTCATAATATAATTGAGACAGTAGATCTCGCAGGTCTGTCATAATATATTTGAGACTGTACATGTAGCTGGTGTATCATAAAATAATTGAGACAGTAGATCTAGCTGGTCTGACATAATATAATAGAGACAGTAGATGTAGCCGGTCTGTCAAAATATAAAAGAGACAGTATATCTAGCTGGTCTGTCATAATATAATTGAGACAGTAGATATAGCTGGTATGTCAGAAAATATTAGAGACTGTAGATGTAGCTGGTCTGTCATTATATAGTAGACAGTAAATCTAGCTGATCTGTCAATAGATACTAGAGACATTAAATCTAGCTGGTCTTTCGTAATTTAATTGAGATAGTAGATCTAGCTGGTCTTTCGTATTTTAATTGAGGCAGTAGATATAGCTGGTCTGTCATAATATAATAGAGACAGTAGATCTATCTGGTCTTTCGTATTTTAATTGAGGCAGTAGATATAGCTGGTCTGTCATAATATAATAGAGACAGTAGATCTAGCTGGTCTTTCGTATTTTAATTGAGGCAGTAGATATAGCTGGTCTGTCATAATATAATAGAGACAGTAGATCTAGCTGGTCTTTCGTATTTTAATTGAGGCAGTAGATATAGCTGGTCTGTCATAATATAATAGAGACAGTAGATCTAGCTGGTCTTTCGTATTTTAATTGAGGCAGTAGATATAGCTGGCCTGTCATAATATAATAGAGACAGTAGATCTAGCTGGTCTTTCGTATTTTAATTGAGGCAGTAGATATAGCTGGTCTGTCATAATATAATAGAGACAGTAGATCTAGCTGGTCTTTCATATTTTAATTGAGGCAGTAGATATAGCTGCTGTCATAATATAATAGAGACAGTAGATCCAGCTGGTCTTTCGTATTTTAATTGAGGCAGTAGATAAAGCTGGCCTGTCATAATATAATAGAGACAGTAGATCTAGCTGGTCTTTCATATTTTAATTGAGGCAGTAGATATAGCTGGTCTGTCATAATATAATAGAGACAGTAGATCTAGTTGGACTTTCGTATTTTAATTGAGGCAGTACATAAAGCTGGTCTGTCATAATATAAACATAGATTTCTGCCCATTGGATGTTAATCCAGAACTATACAGGCGTTTTTAGATGTTTTTCGGCAAACTCTAATATGGTCTTCCTGTTTTTGAGGCTTCCCAATGTTTTACATCTTGTAAAAATATAAACTGTATGTATTTAGTTTGACACAGAGACACCTACCTCCTGGGGGGCATTCTTGATCTGGACAACTGTTGTAAAGGGGTTTTTATTCACCAGGGAATGAATTATTCTGTCATCCACCACAGTTGCTTTCCGTGGTCTTCCGGGCCTTTTGGTGTTCCAGAGCTCACCAGTGCATTCTTTCTTTTTAAGAATGTACCAAATAGTTGATTTAGCCACACCCTAATATTTTAGCTATCAGTCTGATGGGTTTGTTTTGATTTGTCCGCCTAATGACAGCTTGCTTCATTGGCAGTGACAGCTCTTTCTGACTTCATATTGAGGGTTAACAGCAACAGATTCCAAATGCAAATGATACACTTGAAATTCATCTCTAGACCTTTTATCTGCTTACTTGTAAATGAACTAATGAGGGAATAACACACATGACCATGGAACAGCTGAGCAGACAGTTGTCCAATTACTTTTGGTCCCTTAAAAAGGGGAGGACATATAAAAAGGGCTGTAATTCCTACACCGTCCACCCAATTTGGATGTAAGTACCCTCAAATTAAAGCTGAAAGTCTGCACCTTCAGCTCATTGTCATTGTTTAATTTCAACTGCAATATGCTGTGGGAGACAGCTAAAATAATACTAACTTGGTCAATGTCCAAATATTTATGGACCTGACTGTATATACAGACCTGAGGCATACAATGTATTAGCATAGCCTATGTGTTTGTCTATGACATGCTGTGGATGTGGTTTTTGAGTGTCTTATTGCCACATATTTCATTATAGTGATTGTGTTCCCCATACTCTATATAATATACATGTTTATAGATGTGTGCTGTGTTTTTATGTATTTGATGCATCAGTAAAAGTATTGATGAAGGGCTCACCCCCTTGCTAAAATAAACGTTAAATAAAATAAGTAATAGTAAACTTGACTTCTAACTGATTTCAAAAAAATCCTCAATAGTGGTAGAGACTCTGACTCAGATGACCTCTGGGAGCCAACAACAAAGAGACCACATTCAAGTCCTCCTTCCCCTCACTCATTCAAACGTAGGAACTGGTTCCTCCAGTCTGACCGCTGCTGCTGTCTGACTCCGCCCAGCCATCGAGGTGTGAAGAGGCCAGCCCAGAAGTGGAGGAGGGCCAGTGCACCAGCGACATCTACCACTGAGGGAGAGGACCGTTGGCCCACTGTGCTTGAGGATGTGGAGCCACTTCCACAAACATTTAGACCTAAAAGGCAGTCAGGACCTCAGCTGGACATGACTTGAAATTAAAGCCCCCTTCATCTTTGTGTGTAAACTTAAATTGTTTATTACCATAGCATGTTTGTATGTTCTCTCTAGCTATGTAGTTGAAAATGTTGCAATTGACCAATTTGGCCACTTGGAGGCCACTTGGGTACATTTGGGCAAATTTGTGAAGGACACCTGGTAGACTTCATACTAAATATTATGTAACTCTCTCATTCTTAAATGTATCCGTTTGAAACATTGCACACACACAATTGCCCTGTTGTGGACAGCATCTAAATTATCTGCAGCTTCCTATCTCAATGTATGGTTTTTCTGTTGCATTTCAAAGAGGATGCAACAAAAATACAAAATAGAAAACGCATGTTTTTCCTGTTGGTTTTATCTTTTACCAGATCTGTTGTGTTATATTCTCCTACATTCATTTCACATCTTCACGAACATCAAAGTGTTTCCTTTCAAATAGTATCAGGATAACGCATATCCTTGCTTCAGGTCCTGAGCTACAGGCAGTTAGATTTAGGTATGACATTTTAGGCCGAAATTGAGATGAAGGATCCTATCCAGAAGTTTCTTCAGTCTTTCAGGAGTTCATTCATTGTTGTTTTCTTGGTCTTAAGAGGTGGCTCTTCATCTGAACTGTCATCAGCGATTCCATCATCAACTCCGGATCTGTAAACATTAAAACCAATAGACAACGAAAGTACTATAGGCCTATACGAATTCCATCATTACTATGAAACAAATATACTACAAGAGATATGTAATCTGGTGTCATTATTTTCATCATAATAATCCTGCATCATACCACCCTACCTGCCTCTTCTTCTTCTATGGCATATTGGCTTGATTCGAACTCAGCATCCACTTCCGCCATCTTTTTCCTCTTGGGTGTCTATTTTGTTCACGAGGCTGCCATTTTCTCTCCTCATTGTTTCAAGATGAAACATTTTGGGACCGTTTGTATACTCTCCAGCAAATAATACAACACTGACACCTACTGGTGAAATGACTAAACAAACACATCCATACACTGCTATATCAAGATGTAAAAAAACAACATTTGAACATTTATTTAACTAGGCAAGTCAGTTAAGAACAAATGACTATTTACAATGATGGCCTACTTTTCCCTCTACTAGAATATACTGGAATGCAGCCCTAGGACAAGTGGACTGGAACTGGAACAAAATCTTGTTGTCTGGCAAATATTGTTTTTCTAATGAGGTGAAAGAAGTATCATACAAACTCATTCATAGAATCGACCCTGTAAAGACCTTTATTATACACAGATTCAAAATAGCTATTGATAACAAATGTGTATTTTGTTGTTGTGACCCAAATACTCTTGACCACTTATTTTGGGGCTGTTCTTATGTCAGAAGATCTTGAAGTGTTTGTGAGAAGATTTTATTTGAAAATAAATGAATGTTAATCTAAGAGACTCTGATATTGTGTTTTATTTTGATCCAAATGATATGGACTCTGATTTAACTTTCATTGTTAATCTTTTAAATTTTTCATGGCAGATTCTTTATCCATAAAATGAAGTGGGCAGAGAAAATCCCCTCTTCACATTGTTTAAGAATTGAAATATTATTTTGAAATGATCAGGAAGTGTAAAAACAAAAAAAGCAATATGTACCATAAAACTTTTTGACAAATTGAAAATGTATCTCGATATGTAACACCCCTGTCTGTTAGGTTTATGTACTCCCCTGTCTGTTAGGTTTATGTACTCCCCTGTCTGTTAGGTTTATGTGCTCTTGTTTGTATATTTCTGTTTTTGTATTTGTTTTAATAACAACAAAAATATGAATAAAATAAAATATAAATAAACTGATATACAGTGTCAGTCTGGTACTTTATTTTGCGTAACCCATAAACATACAGATTTGAGATATAAGATGGAAAAAGGCAGTACATGATAGGATTCTATTGGTCATGCAAATACCATTTTTAGATTCAATAAGTGCTTTACAGGGTTTACCATATTGTCCAGCTAAAGAATGGTGAAGTTCAGACTGCCCTATACACATTTTGGAATTCAACAACAGTGATTTTCTGTCCTCATTTCAATTTCCCCCCTTCCTCATTTGACCTATTACACATCATTAATAAATATCAGTTTGAAGCATAATCCCAGATACATCATAGATTGCTAGACTGTGTTTCCAACAATGTGGCCTCTGCTCTCCTGTGTTTCTGTAGTGTGACCTGCAGCTGCCAGTATCTGAGCTATCGTTCTTGCGCTTGTCCATGTTCAGGGACTGTGCACAATGGAGGTCATTTTTAAAGATGTCCTTAAAGCCGGCCCCCATGTCCAGCTGGGCGAGAGCCTGTTTCCTGCCAGCACGTCCATCTCCATTTCCAGCCTCTTCTCCCAGGACACCAGAATGCTGTAGAAGGCTCCTTCACCTCCCTCAGAGCAGCCACAGCCCCTCGGTGCCACTCTCTCTCCCTCTCCAGAGCCATGTGGAAGAGGGCCCTAGCGCCGGCTCTTCTCCCCAGTTAGGGATTCCTGCTCCTGTCTAAGCTTGTTGCCTTCCTCCATCAGCTGCTGGCTCTGGGAGGCTATGGCCTGGTGGTAGCCCTGCACGCGGTTCTTCTCCTTCTCCAGGTGGACCGCCTTCCATCGGTTCTCTCTCAGTGTCTCCTTGTACTTCAGCTCAATGTCATCACGGATAGCCTGAAAGCACTTGTCGGACCTCCCTCTGTGACTCCCTGGAACAGATCAACTCTGAAAAATGGACACATTTAGCTTGTTGTCTGTTACCTATGCCTTACAAGTTATGGAATGTTGCCACTTGTTCAGACCTTATTTTACCAAATGAGAGTAAGGAACATTTGTCATCTGACATGCCAATCTTGGATAGCAGGAAGTGCACTGAGATAGTTAATGCATTTAATAAGACATCAACAGCACAGTACATATTCATTGGCCTAAAATGGATGTCTGTAAACTGAGCACAGTGGCCGTCTCATAGCAAAGTAAGATTGAGTCAGCAACGTTACACGTAATTAACTTATATCTAGTCAACAGACAAGCTGCTCTGTGCTCCTGCAGAGGTGCTTGAGCATGCAGCTTGTGTATATGTAATACAGTACTTACGGAAGGCAGGTAGGTCAATCATGGGCATTAGTAGGGTGTAATTCCACTTGTTCCTATTGCCGCCACTCCGGGCTGAGACTTCCTTAATATTAGAGATCGCACACCAGCTGTTACTGACAAATAGACCCAGACCACCACCCCTTGTCTTACCTGGGGTAGCTGTTGTGTCTGGCTGATGCACGGAAAACCCAGCCAACTGTATATTATCCATGTCGTCGTTCAGGCACAACTCTGTGATATTACAGTTTTTAATGTCCCGTTAGTAGGATAGTCTTGAACGGAGCTCTTCCAGTTTATTCTCCAGTGATTGCATGTCAGCCAATAGGATGGATGTTACAGGTGGATAACCCAGTCACCGACAAATTCTCACAAGGTATCCGGATCTGCAGCCTCTGAATCTGTCTCCTCTTCATGCGAATGACAGGGATTTGGGCCTAGTCCGGGAGCAGCAGTATATCCTTAGCGTCAGGTTGTTTGTCTGGGCTGCAGAGGTAGCATACAGAAAATGCAATGAGTGTTACCATCTCCGACTAATGTGAATGGGCAGCTCACCATAATAGAGTTAACTGCTCTGGTAACGTTATAAGAACACAATCATGAAACAATTTATTAACGTACAAATGGGGTAATTTGTGCAAAATGACCACATCATTCAGAATTGAGGGGGCATATCTTTACTGAAGATAAACTACACAGTTGTTGACTGGTTGACTGCCAAGCTATAACTGTCATAGCAAGTATATCGATCACACAAACACAATTTTGCAAAGGAAGGTTTTGCCTCATCATCTTGACAGCTAGCTTTGTTTTGGAAAGGATAATCTGTCTCAATACATTATGCATTCAATTCCATTCAAACCAGTTTAGTAAAAAATATTTACCAAAAGGAAAGCATGGATTAAATAACCTTGCAGATAGATACCTTTATGTTCATGAATGTCTCTTCAATCGAACCTCAATCGTCTCTCTTATGAAAATAAACATTCCGTAATTTCCCACCTAGAATCCGCAGAGGGGAGTTAAAATTGAGTTAATTTAGATATCGTCAATATAATGACGGAAATCGAATTATTTTGGTTGTAAAATATGATAACCTTTACATATAAATTACTTGACTATATAATGAATTCTGTATTTCATCAATGAGGATTATTTATTTTTCCCTTGACGAAATGAAACCCTCTCTTGAGATGGTATACTCCGGCACCGGCATAAACTGGGACCCAAGAAGTGTCAGAGGGGTTTGGTAACGTTGATTTTATCAGACGAAACGAGTACCCATCATGGCTGCGGTATGTACTGCCTCCCGTGTCCTCGCCAAAAAGGTGCTGTCAGCCAAGGCGGTAAGTATTTGGAAACAAACTTTTGTTGTAGAATATCACTATGACCTACTTTATATGTTGACTTCGTGAATGTGTTCATATGAGCTGGTATTCGCAGCATCAGCCGGTAATGATGGTTCACCATTGCTGTGGTTTCGTAACGTAGCTAACGTTAGCTACTGTAGCTATTATTTTCTATACGATACGAAGAGGGAGCTAGCTTCGTTTCTGTCGCAGTTTCAATGTTGTCATTTTACGTTTCCATAGCAAATCGATTCTGACGAATAACTTGATTGAATATACTTTTCATTTTGCTTAATTATTGCGGTTGGGTTGATTCTTACGGTAGCCATAAACATCAGTGCATTGAAGGTCAAGCAAGGCAAGTTACTTAAGAATCTGTGGCTTGTTCCCAGTGGGCGAATTCGTTTAGCATGGCCCGGTGCCACTAGTAGGCGGTGTTTTGATATTTGCGACAATTCCATTGGCCCTAAGGAGAAATCTCCACTCACCGGGGCACCGGGCCATGCAAAACGAACTGTTGGCTGAGTTTGTGTTGTCAGTCATTTGACTTATTGATTTGAATCACAAATAATGCCTCGACTGTTTTGAATGCATGCTGTGTTTTTAAGAGGGGATTTGAGATTGGTTGCGGAAGAAAAAGCAAATAAGCTGTTTGTTTAGATGGGAGGAAGTGAGGATAATCTACGATACCAGAGACGTTGACCTAAATTAGCTATATGATTTTGAAATCTATATTTGTCAAGACGTAATGTAAATGAATCCGAACTCTCCTACACATTAGTCTGTGTTTACACTCTCATAAATATTGGTTGGAATGCTTTTATGAAGCACTATTATGCATGTTGTGTAGTGATTTATTTTTTATTTTTTAAACACACACAACTAGACAACTTTGTTGCTGCATTGTTCTCACCTTATGTCACAATCAGCTGGATGGGTTTCTGCTGCATTTGAAAACAGTGAGCAAACTAGACTAACTTTAGAAACCCATAGTAAAGGTTTACATTAACTTGAAGAAAAAAAGCCATTGCCATTGTGTGGATTAGCCTAGTGTTTTTAAGCCAGTACTTAAGTACTTAAGCGAGTACTTGCATCAATAGCCAAGCATAACCTATGATTTAGGCCTATATTGACCTACCCTCCCCTCCCCATTTAGCTTCCGGCAGTATCCCAGAGCTCCAGGAAGCTCCACTTCTCAGTCTATGGGAAGAACAACTCTAAAGTATCAGATGGTGTAAGTCTGCAAACTCCCATGTTCATCATTGACAGTACTATATGAAATGATTCAATATTTTTTTTTTTGCACAAACTATATTGACTTTTTAAATTTGTATTTGTCTCAGTGCTTGTAGAGGCAATTTGTATAAATTTGTATGAACAAAACTCTTAACTAGAGAGAATACTGAAAAACACTGAAATGCAGCTCTATGTTTTGTTTTGTGGGTCGTTGTTTGCAGATGTCCACACAGTACCCTGTGGTAGACCATGAGTTTGATGCAGTGGTAGTGGGTGCCGGCGGAGCAGGGCTTCGTGCTGCTTTCGGTCTGTCTGAGGCTGGCTTCAACACAGCTTGTGTCACAAAGCTGTTCCCCACCAGGTCACACACGGTGGCTGCACAGGTAGGTCAAGTTATATTTACAAGAATCAATAGAATGTGACCATGTCACCGGAGGGGATATGACAGATTGTCCCCTTTTTAACCTGTCTAGGGTATGTTGGTACGCTAGCGTCCCACCTGGCCAACATCCAGTGAGATTGCAGAGCGCCAAATTCAAATACAGAAATACTCATTATAAAAATTCAGAACATATACAACTATTTTACATAGATTTAAAGATTAACTTCTTGTGAATCCAACCACGGTGTCAGATTTAAAAAATGCTTTACGGCGAAAGCATACCTTTAGGATTATTTGAGAACATAGCCCAGCAGACAAATCATTACAAACAGTAACCAGCCAAGTAGAAGAGATACAAATTAATCACTTACCTTTGATGATCTTCATATGGTTGCACTCAAAGACATTCATTTATTCAATAAATGTTCCTTTTGTTTGATAGTCTCTCTTTAAATCCGAAAACCTCTGTTTTGTTTGCGTTTTCTTCAGTAATCCACAGGCTCAAACGCAGTCACAACAGACACAACAGACAAAAAAATCCAAATTGTATCCGTAAAGTTCATAGAAACATGTCAAACGATGTTTATATTCAATCCTCAGGTTGTTTTTAGCCTAAATAATCGATAATATTTCAACCGGACAATAACGTCGTCAATATAAAAGGTAAACAAGAAAGGTACTCTCTCAGTCGCGACAATGAAAACGCTCTGTGACACGGCAGGGTCCACTCATTCAGACTGGTATTACTCCCTCTTTCTTCAGAATACAAGCCTGCAACAATTTCTAAAGACTGTTGACATCTAGTGGAAGGCATAGGAACTGCAATTTGAGTCGTAAGTCAATGGATACTGTAATAGCATTGAATAGAAAACTACAACAAACAAAAAAATCCTACTTCCTGAATGGATTTTTCTCAGGTTTTCGCCTGCCAAATCAGTTCTGTTATACTCAGACATTATTTTAACAGTTTTGGAAACTTTAGTGTTTTCTATCCAAATCTACTAATTATATGCATATCCTATCTTCTGGGCCTGAGTAGAAGGCAGTTTAATTTGGGCACGCTTTTCATCCAAAATTCCAAATGCTGCCCCCTACCCTAGAGAAGTTAAGTGTAGTGTTGCATTTTTAACTGTTCATTAAAATGAGGCCACTTTCACTCTGTCCACGGAAGGCAGCAATGCCATTTTAAAGTCCCAATGAATCAATCATATCCCACTGCAGTGGCGTTATCAGCCACCTTAATGTGTTACACTTGTATTAAGCCTAACTCCATGCCGTCTTGATATAAAGCCGTCCAAAGTTCATGCTGATCATGCACTTTGAAACTGCCGTTGACGCACTCTGCACTGACAAAATGCCCATTATTCCTTTAAGATTATTTATCTTTCTCCCAGTGGTCCTAAACAGTTGTTTTTGCATTTAGGGTGGGATCAACGCAGCCCTTGGAAACATGGAGGGAGATGATTGGAGGTGGCACTTCTACGACACAGTGAAGGGATCTGATTGGCTGGGAGACCAGGACGCCATCCACTACATGACAGAGCAGGCTCCACATGCTGTGGTGGAGGTGACACACACACACACACACACGCACACACACACACACAGTAACTTAAATTAAACTATGCCTCTGACAGTTCTTCTATAGCAAATATTGCCCTGTATGGAAACCTAACCAACAGCCTCTTGAAAGGGGAGGTGGAAGAAGGGTCCATTGGGGGAATGTGGGCCTGCTAACGGGGGAATGTGGGCCTGCTAACGGGGGAATGTGGGCCTGCTAACGGGGGAATGTGGGCCTGCTAACGGGGAATGTGGGCCTGCTAACGGGGAATGTGGGCCTGCTAACGGGGAATGTGGGCCTGCTAACGGGGAATGTGGGCCTGCTAACGGGGAATGTGGGCCTGCTAACAGGGGAATGTGGGCCTGCTAACAGGGGAATGTGGGCCTGCTAACAGGGGAATGTGGGCCTGCTAACAGGGGAATGTGGGCCTGCTAACAGGGGAATGTGGGCCTGCTAACAGGGGAATGTGGGCCTGCTAACAGGGCAGGGGAATGTGGGCCTGCTAACAGGGGAGGTGGAAGAAGAATCCGTCGGGGGAATGGGGCCTGCTAACAGGGGAGGTGGAAGAAGGGTCCGTCGGGGGAATGGGGCCTGCTAACAGGGGAGGTGGAAGAAGGGTCCGTCGGGGGAATGGGGCCTGCTAACAGGGGATGTGGAAGAAGGGTCCGTCGGGGGAATGTGGCCTGCTAACAGGGGAGGTGGAAGAAGGGTCCGTCGGGGGAATGTGGCCTGCTAACAGGGGAGGTGGAAGAAGGGTCCGTCGGGGGAATGTGGCCTGCTAACAGGGAGGTGGAGGTGGGGAAGAAGGGTCCGTCGGGGAATGGGCCTGCTAACAGGGGAGGTGGAATAAGGGTCCGTCGGGGGAATGTGGCCTGCTAACAGGGGAGGTGGAAGAAGGGTCCGTCGGGGGAATGTGGCCTGCTAACAGGGGAGGTGGAAGAAGGGTCCGTCGGGGGAATGTGGGCCTGCTAACAGGGGAGGTGGAATAAGGGTGCATTCTAAAAGGGCTGCAGGAGAACTCCAGGGCCCCTCATACTTGGACTCTTCATGGGATGTTGTTTTTCATACCTTCTGATGTATCCAAACAAGTGAAAGTGGCCTTTCAATGCCCTTAATCTGTTCTGCAGTGTTAAATAGCTGCCTTTTTGTAGACAATTTGATTTAATACATTCTGTGTAATTCAATATTGAGCTAAAATGCAAGTGTAATTATGTAGCCTCTACTTTAGGGGGGGATTCAGTTGAAATCCCCTTAATCACAAAGGATTGGCACAACATCAACACAAACACTGATAGGCTGATCAAATTAAAACATTCATGTATTATTTCTTAGCTAACTGAATTTGTCTAGCTTCCTGTTATGAAAATAACTGTTGTGAAGCAGCGAGTTGACTTTTTTTTTTTTGTGTCCCCAGCTGGAGAACTTTGGCATGCCCTTCAGCCGTACCGAGGATGGTAAAATCTACCAGAGGGCTTTTGGAGGCCAGAGTCTGAAGTTTGGCAAGGGAGGCCAGGCCCACCGGTGTTGCTGCGTAGCTGACAGAACTGGCCACTCCCTCCTGCACACACTCTACGGGCGAGTACGTCACACTCTCTGGACTCTAAATCTCATCATTCACCACTTGCAGTCCTCTGAATCCCTTTTTGCTGACACACTGCTTTTAGAATCTCAAATTCTGGCCTGTTTTTGCCAGTCGGTCATCTATCACTCTTCTATGCTTCTCACTATTTTAGTCTCTGAGGTACGACACCAGCTACTTTGTGGAGTACTTTGCCCTGGACCTGCTGATGGAGGATGGAGAATGCAAGGGAGTAATTGCTCTGTGTATGGAGGACGGATCGATCCACCGCTTCAGATCCAAGAACACGGTCATCGCCACAGGGTATGTATTCAGGTTTAAAAACACAGTCATCACCACAGGGTATGTATTCAGGTCCAAGAACGGTCATCTCCACAGGGTATGTATTCAGGTTCAAGAACGGTCATCACCACAGGGTATGTATTCAGGTTCAAGAACAGTCATCGCCACAGGGTATGTATTCAGGTCCAAGAACAGTCATCGCCACAGGGTATGTATTCAGGTCCAAGAACACGGTCATCTCCACAGGGTATGTATTCAGATCCAAGAACAGTCATCGCCACAGGGTATGTATTCAGGTTCAAGAACAGTCATCGCCACAGGGTATGTATTCAGGTTCAAGAACAGTCATCGCCACAGGGTATGTATTCAGATCCAAGAACAGTCATCGCCACAGGGTATGTATTCAGGTCCAAGAACACGGTCATCTCCACAGGGTATGTATTCAGATCCAAGAACAGTCATCGCCACAGGGTATGTATTCAGGTTCAAGAACAGTCATCGCCACAGGGTATGTATTCAGGTTCAAGAACAGTCATCGCCACAGGGTATGTATTCAGATCCAAGAACAGTCATCGCCACAGGGTATGTATTCAGGTTCAAGAACAGTCATCGCCACAGGGTATGTATTCAGGTTCAAGAACGGTCATCGCCACAGCGTATGTATCCGTGTCTGTGTCGGGTGTTTCTGTTGTGAATAAGTATAGTTAGAAGACTTTTAAAATTTTTTACCTTTATTTAATTAGGCAAGTCAGTTTAAGAACAAATTCTTATTTTCAATGACGGCCTAGGAACAGTGGGTTAACTGCCTGTTCAGGGGCAGAACGACAGATTTTTATCTTGTCAGCTCGGGGGTTTGAACTTGCAACCTTCCGGTTACTAGTCCAACGCTCTAACCACTAGCCTACCCAAGTAATTTGGGTGTGCGAGCTTTGTTTTACCAGTTATACCCAGTTTATAACGTTAACTTTTTAACAATTCGCACCTGAACAGAAGGTGCTTCCTTGATGACAATTTAAAGTGCTCCTATTGTGCCCTGATTCTTACTCCTGCCTCTCTGCTCGATCTAGTGGTTATGGCCGTACCTACTTCAGCTGCACCTCAGCCCACACCAGCACAGGAGACGGTAATGCCATGGTGACCCGTGCAGGCCTTCCCTGCCAAGACCTGGAGTTTGTCCAGTTCCACCCTACAGGTCAGTCCCATATCGGATTGGCAATACAGGCCTGTCTGCTAGGGAATGGCCTTATGAGACGAAAATAACATTTAAATAAAACATTTATTGGAGAAGACTGGATTAGCGCTCAGAATAGGCCTATCAGAGGTGTCGTCTTGAAAATGTTTCTGTGTAACTGTAACTGCTGAATAATCCTGTGTGTTTCATAACATAGTATTGTTGATGTCGAATAAGTCAGTCACATGGTGATGTAAGTCAGAGGGCTGGCAGACTAACCCTTTACATACTGTGGCTACATAATCATACTATAAATGTCATTGGGTGTGAAGTGCCCTCCCTCAGTGCTGATTTCATTTAACGTTATCCCTCTAGGCATCTATGGAGCCGGCTGTCTGATCACAGAGGGTTGCCGTGGTGAGGGAGGAATCCTCATCAACAGTGAGGGTGAGCGCTTTATGGAACGGTACGCTCCTAACGCCAAGGACCTGGCCTCCAGAGACGTGGTGTCCCGCTCCATTACCATCGAGATCCGAGAGGGCAGGTAAGATCACCGCCAAGGCCCCGTCTTCCCTGAGCAACCCACAGAATCATTGCATAACTGATAACTGATACATACAGTGCCTTCAGAAAGTATACAACCGCTTTGTTAGGGCAAGCCTAAATAAGCTCAGGGGTAAAAACTAGCTGAACAAGTCTCATAATAAGTTGCATTGACTCACTGTCTAATCATATTTGAGTTACTACCTCACGTCTGTAACCCACACGTACAATTATCTATGAGGTCCCTTAGTTGAGCAGTGAATTTTAAACACAGATTCAATTTCAAAGACTGGGGAGATTTGCCAATGCTTTGCAAAGAAGGGCACCTATTGGTAGATGGGTAAAAATAAAATAAAAAGCAGATATTTAATTTCTCTTTGAACATGGTGAAGTTATTAATTGCACTTTGGATGGTGTATCAATACACCCAGTCACTACAAAGATACAGGCGTCCTTCCTAACTCATTTGCCGGAGAGGAAGGAAACTGCTCAGGGATTTCACCATGAGGCCAATGGTGACTTTAAAACAGTTTGAGTTTAATTGCTGTGATAAGACCAAATCTGAGGATAGATCAACATTGTAGTTACTCCACAATACTAACCTAAATGACAGAGTGAAAAGAAGGAAGCCTCTACAGAATACAACTATTCCAAAGCATGCATCATGGTGGCAATAAGGCACTAACGTAAAACTGCACAAAAATGTGGCAAAGAAATTAGCTTTATGTCCTAAATACAAAGCATTATGTATAGGGCAAAAACAACACTGAATACCACTCTTCATATTTCTAAGCATAGTAGTGGCTGCATCATGTTATGGGTATGCTTGTCAATCGGCAAGGACTAGGGAGTTTTTGTTATGATAAAAAGATAGAATAGAGCTAAGCACAGGTAAAAACCTGGTTGTCTGCTTTCACACAGATACTGGTAGACAAATTCACCTTTCAGCAGGACAATAACCTAAAACACAAGGCCAAATAGACACTGGAGTTGCTTACCAAGATGACATTGAACGTTCCTGAGTGGCCTAGTTACAGTTTTGACTTAAATCGGCTTGAAAATCTATGGCAAGACTTGAAAATGGTTGTCTAGCAATGATCAACAACCAAATCGACAGAGCTTGAAGAATTATTTAAACGAATAATATGCAAATATTATACAATCCAGGTGTGGAAAGCCTTACACAGACTCACAGCTGTAATCACTGGCAAAGATGATTCTAACGTATTGGGTGTTAACACTTACATTAGACATCTGTATTTCATTTTGAATAAATTAGCAAAAAAATCTAAAGATGTGTTCGCTTTGTCATTATGGGGTATTGTGTGTAGATGGGTGATGTTTTTTACAATTTTTAGCAATTTTGAATTCAGGCTGTAACAAAATGTGTAATAAGTCGAGGGGTATGAATACTTTCTGAAGGCGCTGCATGCTCCATGGCTGTCAGACCAGTGATTTGATATAGTCCTACACGGTTTTAAAATAACCAGTCAAATGGCTTCAAATAGTCAATCTAGATCCATTTAAAATGCTTTGGTAAACTAAAATCGAGCTGCAAGAAATGCACTTGAATTTGGAAACAGGAAATGGAATTAATTTGTAATCTACCCATAACTTCCAAATTCCAATGGGGATTACCCCACCTTGCTATGAGTTTCAGTTGTGAAAAACTACTGTCATGCCAACAGCCCTGTATCTGAGTGACCCAGAGAAACCCCACGTGAACCTGTCATGCCAACAGCCCTGTATCTGAGTGACCCAGAGAAACCCCACGTGAACCTGTCATGCCAACAGCCCTGTATCTGAGTGACCCAGAGAAACCCCACGTGAACCTGTCATGCCAACAGCCCTGTATCTGAGTGACCCAGAGAAACCCCACGTGAACCTGTCATGCCAACAGCCCTGTATCTGAGTGACCCAGAGAAACCCCACGTGAACCTGTCATGCCAACAGCCCTGTATCTGAGTGACCCAGAGAAACCCCACGTGAACCTGTCATGCCAACAGCCCTGTATCTGAGTGACCCAGAGAAACCCCACGTGAACCTGTCATGCCAACAGCCCTGTATCTGAGTGACCCAGAGAAACCCCACGTGAACCTGTCATGCCAACAGCCCTGTATCTGAGTGACCCAGAGAAACCCCACGTGAACCTGTCATGCCAACAGCCCTGTATCTGAGTGACCCAGAGAAACCCCACGTGAACCTGTCATGCTAACAGCCCTGTATATGTGTCCCTAGGGGATGTGGCCCAGAGAAGGACCATGCATACCTGCAGCTGCACCATCTCCCCCCACAGCAGCTGGCCACTCGTCTACCCGGCATCTCTGAGACCGCCATGATCTTCGCCGGCGTGGACGTCACCAAAGAGCCCATCCCCGTCCTGCCCACTGTACACTACAACATGGGAGGAATCCCCACCAACTACAGGGGACAGGTAACTAGCAGTACCCATAACCAAATAAATGCACTAGATCTGCATATTTAAATTTTTAAAAGTGCTGTTGAATAACTCTAAAATAAGTAGACGGATACAATGAGAGCTCTGTGTAGAGTCTTAACTGGGTCTCCCCTAGTTATTTACTGTCCTGTTCTCCCACAGGTCATCACCCACACAACCGAGGAGGGTGATAAGGTGGTGCCAGGGCTGTTTGCCTGTGGCGAGGCCGCCTGTGCCAGTGTCCACGGTGCCAACCGTCTGGGAGCCAACTCCCTGCTGGATCTGGTGGTGTTTGGACGCGCTTGCGCTCACACAATCGCTGACATCTGCACTCCAGGTAACAACTTCATACTTTTTTTTTTTCAAACCTTTGCCCTCAAGACAAAAATCACATGCATTAATGGATTGTCCCACAGCCTTTTCAATGTGAATGCTAAGACTCCCTTGAAAAATTATCACAATGGGACTAACCTGGATGACTAACAGATTTCTAAATAGTTAAATACATGTTTACAATCCTGGCAATGTGATGGTTCTGAAGGAGAGAAGCTCTCCCCCCTGAAGCCCAACGCAGGAGAGGAGTCTGTGGCCAACCTGGACAAGCTGAGGTTTGCTGATGGCAACATGAGGACCTCTGAGATCAGAGTGAACATGCAGAAGGTATGGATCCTAAAAACTGGAACGGGATGTCTTAACATCCATAATAGGGAATTGACCTTGGATGTTTGTCAAAAGTACAGGTAATGGGCTTTAATGAGGACTTGTACAGTACCGTCACGTCTTCTCTAAGCATGTGTCCCTCTCTCCGCTGTCAGACCATGCAGAACCACGCTGCTGTGTTCCGTACCGGCAAGGTCCTGAAGGAGGGATGTGACAAGATGGACGCCGTCTACCAAACTCTGGACGACATCAAGACCTTCGACAGAGGTCAGCATCTCATTCCCTCTGCTGATGTGATAAGAATAGACTTTCAATTGCCCCTTCTAACAGAGGCCGATCTTTGTTGTCCCATTTGTTGGGCTTGGTTGTAAAAACTTCAAACATGCACGTAAAGATGATCTGTAGCACTCTCGTTCACTCTGTCTCCCTCCCCCTCAGGTATTCACTCTGTCTCCCTCCCCCTCAGGTATACACTCTGTCTCCCTCCCCCTCAGGTATACACTCTGTCTCCCTCCCCCTCAGGTATTCACTCTGTCTCCCTCCCCCTCAGGTATACACTCTGTCTCCCTCCCCCTCAGGTATACACTCTGTCTCCCTCCCCCTCAGGTATACACTCTGTCTCCCTCCCCCTCAGGTATACACTCTGTCTCCCTCCCCCTCAGGTATACACTCTGTCTCCCTCCCCCTCAGGTATTGTGTGGAACACTGACCTGGTGGAGACCCTGGAGCTGCAGAACCTTATGCTGAATGCTGTGCAGACCATTAACTCTGCCGAGCAGCGCCAGGAGAGCAGGGGAGCCCACTCCAGAGAGGACTTCAAGGTAAGAACTGAAGACACAAACCACTCCTATACTAGCCTGGTCTGCAATGACAATTTACTGAAGACACAAACCACTCCTATACTAGCCTGGTCTGCAATGACAATTTACTGAAGACACAAACCACTCCTATACTAGCCTGGTCTGCAATGACCATTTTGTGTCTGGTAAAGTGAGTTTTTCTTCACAGTAGGGGCCTCGATGGAGACATAATAAAGTAATGCAGATTGACAGTCAATGCTTTTGTGTAAACATCCACCATAAAACAACTATAGGTGCAGTCTCTCCAGCAGTAGTTGTAACAGTATGTAGACTGATGTCATTCTGAAAGAGGCCTATTTAACATTGCAGGACCGTATGGATGAGCTGGACTACGCCAAGCCTCTGGCGGGACAGGTCAGGAAGCCCATTGAAGAGCACTGGAGGAAACACACCCTGTCCACTGTGGATCCGAAGACCGGGAAGGTAAACCCAAATTGATGCCTAATGATTGCGTTAACTTCATTTTTCTACATATAAATGACAGGATTAATTGTAACTAGGGTTGGGTGGTATAACTGGGGAAGTCGAGCCAGAGTAAAACAATTAAAGTCATATTACAACCTATGTTGTGATTAATTGTGTTGCTCTATAACCTGTTAGTTCATATGCCTTGACACTGTGATATAAAGTCAACCATTTGTTTCATCACAAAACTAGAGAGCAGCATCTGTCTGGTGAAGTCGAGAAAACACATTGCATGTAACAAACAGTTAAAGGACCTACAGCATGGTCAATCAAGTTAATGTTGCTGACATTTTCACAACCACAGGTTTAGAACCACAGGTTTAGAACCACAGATTTAGAACCACAGATTTAGAACCACAGTTGTCGCAAGTCCAAATAGAAAACGTGAGCCGCCTCCACTACTCGAGAACCATTTCAACTTCAACATCATCAAATCACCTCTGTTTTAGTCTAATAGTGACAACTAAAAGATTACAAAAACAATTTAGTCCAGTGTGTGTGTGTGTGTGTGTGGTAGAAAAACATGTTGATTCACCCTACTTGTAGAGAAACGCCAATGCCATCCTCTCTTTCATGTTAGCGACGTGGTCTATGACTCTACACTTAAAAATAATAATAATAATTGTCCTAGGCTACCTGGCTAAAATACTTGCTTGCTAGCCCTACTTGATTTCATGGGTAACGATTACCGAGCTAGTTAACATTAGCCTACTACATCTAGCTACATAATGAACTTGCATCCTCTCAGGCCAGAGACGCAATGTATGAATTTAGGGTTAGATCAGAATCGCCGTTCTAATCATTGGCCAGTACAGATAATTAAGTAAAACCACAAGTCCAACTCCCTATCGCCATCCATGGCTAATTTAGGAAAGGGACAATTTTAGCCCACCGGAGGACAACCACACAACAATTCAAGTTTTCTGTCAATAACGTTTGGCTTGGTGTGATTGGTCTGAAGCCAAATCCAAACTGTCTTCCCTTGACACTGGGCCAGGACCATTTATAGCTGAGCTCACTCCGTTTAAATCAACGCTGATTTGGTTATTGTATAAAACATTTTCAGCAAGGGAGGCCAAATGCTCGCTGGCTTTGCTTGCATTCAATGCTACGGGCGGCAACAATTACATTTATTTTGTTGATCAGACAGCATCGGATAAATGGTCTACACATACAGAGACCGGGTCAGTGAGATGATACATTCAGCCCTTTGCTAATTGAAAGAAAAATTCTGAAACGCAGACAAAAGATTTCTTTATGTATATTTATTATTATTTGGTCAATTTTTATTGGGGGGGGGGGGGGGCTGGCGTCCCTTGGCATCTATGTCCTTATGTACAGTCCCCAATCAAAAGCATACATTTGTATACGCTATATCCCTCAAGCCTAATTGTAACATACGTTCATGCTTAACAGCACAATGATAGCGGAGTCTAGGTACATGCCAATGTACATTTGCCATCACTCACTCATTTCTCCCTTCTGTGCTTTTGTTACAGGTAACTCTGAAATACAGACCTGTTATTGATAACTCACTGGATGCAGAGGACTGTGCTGCTATCCCTCCCGCCATCCGTTCCTATTAAGCACATATACCGATCCAATGCAGACTATTTTATTCATGATCAGAATGGATGCTTTTGCAGTTATCATTTATATGAAGTTTCAACCGGATTTTCCCTTTGCTCATAAATATGTTCAATAATAAACTGAAACTTATTGTAACCTTCAGAGAATTGTGCAAAATGGAGTGTTTTGTGTGTACTTTCAACTTTCACCACATTTGCTATAGTTCTTACAGGCAAATAAATACATATTTAATATTTAAATATTGAATGATTCTAGAAATCTGTGTAAAAAGAAAAGCGTAATCACGGTGAGGGGGGGGGGTGAACCATGTTTAAGATATCCACACACAATGCCAATACAATACTCAATTAGTTCATTCTGTCCTTTGCTCAACTGTATGTAAAGTTCTGTTCATCTTGCATGCTTAATGTGTTGTTGATTTTATCTCAATAAAGATGCTCAAATAACTAAATTCCTCCTGTCTTAGTGATTGTAGGGCACCTCCACAATGCCATGTTCCATCTGAAATACAATAATTGTATTTGAAGATGAAAGGAATAGAGAGAATGACGTGTATTTATTTTAAACCATTTTCACTTATGTAAATTACCTCTGTTGCATTTACACCAGTTAACATCCACTCTGACAACACCCTTACAAAGAATAACAAAACAACCCCTTTCTATTATAAATTCCATTATAATACTCGTAAAAAAACGTTTATTCATGAATTCCGAGAATCCTGTGAACGTTATGTGCATGTTTCATATCACCCATGTACCCCCATATACATATGCCCTTCGGTTTCACATAGAAATAAATGGGCGGAACCGGAACTTCATGTAGTTCATTTCCGCTATCTGGTCCGTCCAGCAAAACTTTCCTCAAGACAGATTAACAATGGCTGAACGAGGATATAGTTTCTCCCTCACTACCTTCAGGTAAAATAAAAATAGATTTCTGCATCGCAAAACGTGGTCAATTAACATCTTACTGCGAGGCCATATTCTGCTATAATTGTGATCTTGATCTTGCTCAATGGCCATTAAAAACACTTGAGGCAACTCTGCAAGAGATGCAGTGTCACGCCGATGCTAACTAGCTAGCTTCTTACCGGTAGCTGTTGGAGAGTTCAAACGGGCTAGCTAGCGTAAACCAATTGATAGCGCTGTAATTTAGGCTAATGTATGATTATTTGTAGCTCCTACAGTGGCTAGCTAAATGGCTAGCCCCCCCTGTTACGTTAGCTGGCTACATAGCCGAAATTAGTTTAGTTTTGGCTACTGGCTACTCCGTTAGCTAGCGAGATATGTAACGTTAGCTAGCTAAGTAAATGGATGTAACTGATTTAACTTAAAACATTTCTATGAACAGGTGTAGATTAGTGCTATAACTAACATTTACCTAGTTACATATCTTCCTCGTTCCCTACAGCCCCTCTGGGAAGCTAGTCCAAATTGAATATGCCCTGGCAGCAGTGGCCGCAGGTGCACCCGCTGTAGGAATCAAAGGTGAGTAGTTAGATTAAAACATTTTGATGCAGGTAGTTTATATCCACCTTATTTGTTTATTTATTGTTTTTGATTTAATAAGTACACATCCAATTAAACACCTCAACAGACTTCGACACAACTAAACATTCACTTTTATTATCACCTCAAGTTATGAGAGCTGATTCCAAGCGTTGTAATGTCATGTAATCGTTCTTCCCTAACTACAGCCTCAAATGGAGTTGTCTTGGCAACAGAGAAGAAACAGAAGTCCATCCTGTACGACGAGACCAGTGTTCACAAAGTTGAGCCTATAACCAAACACATTGGTATGGTGTACAGTGGCATGGGACCTGACTACAGGTAATGAGGGAATGGGGAACTCATTCTTACTGGAAATCAACTTCAGCATGTAGTACTATACATATGCCAACTACCTATGTACTCTAGTATATTATATATGATGTAGTTGTTTTATAGAATATTGCTAAGATCTTATTTCTTAGCATACATGCTAAACCAAGTAAACTAAATGTACAGTCCTTGACTGTAATGAGACAACTGGGCTCGGGAGAGATACTCTTTGTTGTGTTGACAGGGTGCTGCTCCGGAGAGCCAGGAAGTTGGCCCAGCAGTACTTCCTGGTGTACCAGGAGCCCATCCCCACAGCTCAGCTCGTTCAGAGGGTGGCCTCCGTCATGCAGGAGTACACACAATCAGGGTATGGAGTACGATACTGTAGCTACTTATTGAGGATTAATGTTTTGCTTACCATGACTGATTACAGTTCTCTCAGCTTAAATGACCAGATAAAGGTGGAGTAGTCCAAAAGTCAACTGTTTATTCATCATTTATTCAGTGCACTAGGATAGTATTCAGACCCCTTTCCCACATTTTGTTACAGCCTTATTGTAAAATGGACAAAGAAAATCCAATCTACACACCATACCCCATAATGACGTTGCGAAAACAGGTTTTTGCAAATGTATTAAAAATAAAAACTATTTTCAGACTCTTTGCTCTGATATCCATTCACAGACTTGAGAACATCTCTTTATTCTCTGTTCCATGTCTACTTAGCCTTAGAAAAAGCTGTTTGGCATAGACCCAATCGTTCATACTGGAAATCTAGTAGCCTCACTAGAAGTAGTTCATCCTGAAAGGCCTAATTCATGACTTTTTTGGAAACTCATGTCTCTCTCCATCTCTCTCTCGCTCACACACCCCTCACACACCCCTCACACACATACAGTGCCTTTGGAAAGTGTTCAGACCCCTTGACATTTCCCACATTTTGTTACAGCCTTAATCAAAAATATATATAAAAAAAAAAAAACTCAATCTACACACAATACCCTATAAAGACAAGGTGAAAACAGGGTAAGACATTTTTGTGAATGTATAAAAAAAACATGTATTTACATAAGTATTCAGACCCTTTGCTATGAGACTCGAAATTGAGCTCAGGTGCGTCCTGTTTCCATTGATCATCCTTGAGATGTTTCAACAACTTGATTGGAGTCTACCTGTGGTAAATTCAGTTGATTGGACATGATTTGGAAAGGCACACACCTGTCTGTATAAGGTCCCACAGTTGACAAGGCGTGTCGGAGCAGAAACCAAGCCATGAGGTTGAAGGAATTGTCCGTAGAGCTCAGAGACAGGATTGTGTCGAAGCACAGGTCTAGGGAAGGGTACCAAAAAATGTCTGCCGCATTGAAGATCCGCAAGAACAATGGCCTCCATCATTCTTAAATGGAAGAAGTTTGGAACCACCAAGACCCTTCCTAGAGCTGGTCGCCCAGCCAAACTGAGCAATCAGGGGAGAAGGGCCTTGGCCAGGGAGGTGACCCGATGGTCACTCTGACAGAGCTCCAGAGTTCCTCTGTGGCGATGGGAGAACCTTCCAGAAGGACAACCATCTCTGCAGCACCACACCAATCGAGCCTTTATGGTAGAGAGGCCAAACGGAAGCCTCTCCTCAGAAAAAGGTACATGACAGCTTGCTTGGAGTTTGACAAAAGGCACCTAAAGGACTCTGACCATGAGAAACAAGATTATATAGTCTGAGGAAACCAGGCAGTGGAGCATAGTGATGGCAGCATCATGCTGTTGGCATGTTTTTCAATGGCAGGGACTGGGAAGCTAGTCACGATCAAGGGAAAGATGAACGGAGAAAAGTATAGAGAGAGCCTTGACGAAAACGTGGCCCAGAGCGCTCAGACTGGTTCAACTTCCAACAGGACAACGACTCTAAGCACACAACCAAGGCAATGCTGGAGTGACTTCAGGACAAGTCTCTGAATGTGGTTCAGCCAGAGCCCAGACTTGAACCCGATTAAACATCTCTGGAGAGACCTGAAAATAGCTCTGCAACAACGTTCCCATCCAACCCGACAGAGCTTGAGGGGCTGTGGGGAAGAATGTGAGAAACTCCTTGAATACAGGTGTGCCAAGCTTGTAGCGTCATACCAAAGAAGACTTGTGCTAAAACAAAGTATTGGGTAAATGGTCTGAAATACATATGTAAATGTAATATCAGTTTAAAAAAATATATTTCTAAAACTGGTTTTTGTTTTGTCATTATGGGGTATTGTGTGTAGATTGAGGGGGAGTAAACTATTTAACCCATTTTAGAATAAAATGTGGGAAGTCAAGGGGTCTGAATACTTTCTGAATGCACTGTAAGCAGATGTCACAAGTGCTAATACAGATACCCAGCTTACAACCACAAAGCCAAACAATGCAGATGTAGAACACAGTGGACAGGGAAAACTGTAGAAAGACAGGAATCTAGAGGAACAAGGCTCCGAGGGGCTGACCAATCCTCTTCTGGCTGTGCCGGGTGGAGATTCTAAAAGTACTTCAATGTTCCTTTTCAGACTATCAAGTAAGAATCATAGGATGTAACAAAATTATTCTGGGGGAAGGGGGGGGTTATTCTAATGTAGTTCATTTAAATTGATCAATGAATGCATTCATGATGGAGTCAATTTGCTTCATGTAGGCTTAAATGTTTTAATGTGTCGTCTTACGTTGCAGGGGTGTCCGTCCTTTCGGAGTGTCCTTGCTGATCGCAGGTTGGGATGAGGACCGACCATACCTTTTCCAGTCCGATCCGTCTGTAAGGGCTGGTTACCACCATTTGTTATCTGAGCATATTTGTCTGTTTGTTGTGAGATCATGATAAATTGATAACCATGTCTGTATTTCTCTACCCAGGGAGCATATTTTGCTTGGAAGGCAACTGCTATGGGGAAGAACTACGTCAATGGGAAAACATTCCTTGAGAAAAGGTATTTCAATTTACCCCCCTACACCGTACAATGACGGCCTACCTTGGCCAAACCCTCCCACAACGCTAGGCCAATTGTGTGCCGCCATACGGGACACTCGATCACGGCAGGTTGTGATACAGCCCGGCATCGAACCAGGGTCTGTAGTGACGCCTCTAGTAACCCTTTAATGAATGTGGGGTAATGTGTGTCTCCTCACTCAGATACAACGAGGACCTGGAGCTGGAAGATGCCATCCACACAGCTATCTTGACATTGAAGGTGAGTGACTGCGTTGTAAACGTATCCTCCTATGTGGGAAGGTTCTTATCTCTTCCCCCTTTCTATGCTCTCCTGTCATCACATATGTCTTAAGAGACCACGGGACTGTCTCGTGATCTTTCACTTATTAGCAGAATCCTGAATGCTATATTTTATTCACAGGAAAGCTTTGAGGGTCAGATGACCGAAGACAATATTGAAGTGGGGATCTGCAATGAAGCCGGTTTCAGGCGACTCTCACCCGTAGAAGTGAAAGACTACTTGGCGGCCATTGCTTAAAGAAAAAGTGACTCTCGTTGGTGTGATTTGTTTCGTATTTGGTTATTACTGAAATAATTTAGACTCTACTGTATTTTCAACATAACAGCATTTATTTTCTTTGTATTCCCAGTTCCTTCTTCCCCTCTGACAAGTTCAGTACCTATCAATAAATGCCAGAAACTAAAGCTCCCATGTTTTTATTTACATCTTGTGCTTATCGCACAAAATAAAACATTTCCACAAAGACAAATGCATTAATTGCCTTAAATGACGTTAAGATACATTTTACAACTCATCCCTGTACAGTTTGCTTCATGCATTGCATTTAACTATACAATGTGTAAATGTAGTTTTTGTGGCATCTGTATTCCTGGCAATTCCTATGGCTTCCTTCTGCCACCAGGATAAGGAACCTAGCATTGAGAATGGTTATTTCCTGGATTGTGACCCTGTAGTAGTCTTGAGCTGAGAAAGGCAGAAAATATCCAGCAGGTAACCACCAATCTGAAGTATATTAATTTCAAACCGGCAATCATAATTTTTCTGCAAAGTGTTTGACAAATTCAGAGAGACTATACACATGTCCACATCCCACTTTGGAGTCCATACTGATGAAGTCATCCAGGTTCATTTTAGAGTCTAGAACGAAAACAAACATTATGTTAAGACAACCCTCACACAGACAAATGTGATTTCCATTCAAATATTGAGTTTCACAAGAAGAACTGTAATAGGACCGAGATGTACCTGTTGTTTCAATACAAGGATACAACGGTGGAGGCATGCGCCATGTCCCATCGGCATTTTTCATATGTGACCGGTCCGAGGCAAAGTTCTTCAGGTAGGCATCTGCAGGAATAACTCGCAACTTCCTGGAAAGCGTTGAATAGACGAGCGTTCAAAAGTGTTCATCATTGAAGAGAACCGGTTACCATGACACACATACTTGCTTAGAATATATAAAAAAAAAAAAAGGTAAAATATCAATATGAATACTTGCTTACCTCCAGAAAGCTGGTTTCAGGCCATGATCTGTATGGAAGGCTTCTGTAGTGTAAACATGGGAAGGACAGGAGAAAGGCAGGACTGTATCCAGGTCATAAATAAAACTCTGTCCCTGCTGATTCTGATGAAGTAGGACAACGTGATAATCCTACAAACAGAATGTTATATTGTGACTGTTGTAATAGTTTACAGTGCAGGCTACAATATTTTTCCTATAATGTTAAAGACAAGGGTGTGGCTTCATATTTCCTCCATCCTCTGTCTGAAAATGAAAGCCAAGGGACAGTGCCTACCCAAACAACAGGTTCATCTCCACGACTGGACCTCTGTTTCCATATAGGGATCTGAGAGGAATGGAAATTCATCAATTATTATAACAGAGTAAAGGGTTAACAATGACACGTCATTTTAATGACCTACAACTTACCATTTTTCTTTCATTTGATATAAATACTGCATACACTTCGTCCAAATGTATTTGCGTTTGAGTCTTGATGTGTTCACATAGTTTCCAGACATTTTCCTCACTGAAAAAGCAAGATGCTAAAATGTCATTCATGCACCCATTATATTAGCGGACTACTTCACTCCATGGTGAATTAAATTCATATATAAACTTCACCAAGAGTCCTTCACCATGGAGTGGAGTTTATTCCGCTACCATTGTGTATTGAGCTAGCTTCATCCTGAGCATGCATCGCGGACAATTACCAGTAACAGCTTGTGTACACGCATTCATCCCTGGATGGAGTGATGTTCACATACTTTGAGGAAACGTGTTCTTTATGCATATCTTCCCTGAAAATGTAACAGACTGACCCTAATCAGCAGTTGGTTTTGCAGCAGTCTGCATATTTTGGTGTTACATTTTTAAGTATCCGCCGGAGGACGAGAGTCGTCTTCTTCTGTAGTATAATATCGGTCCGCTATTAAGGTGCATGCCGCCACCTAATGTGCCGGAGTGTGCGATCAATCATGGTGTGGCTAATTATGTACTACTTATAAAATAAAATCCTTACTAACTTCTAACAAACCCTCCCCAAAACCCCACCTCTTCAAACTATCTCTATCATACTGAGACAATCCATCCTTGCGATTATTCATCATAAAAAAAAAGATGTAGACAGTAGCTTGTTACCCCTAATAACTCTGTTGCCATATCCACAATAATCTTCAACCGGACATTTCTGCTTTCCACAATACGATTCGTGAATTTATTACCAAAAGGTCCTTTGACACAGCACATTTATGGGAGCAAGCTTTCTGAAAAGGCCTTGAGACCATGTCAGGACTAGTAGAAGCACCAGTTCCTTCACATTTTCTTTAATATCATCTATGGAGATAGTGGGACCAAATAAATGACTCTACTCAATATAGCATAAGCTCCAGGGACATGGTTTTTGATCTTCTTCCTATTGAGAGTGTCCATTTGAAGAATCTTCCCTAGCTGAGCATGGCTACCACAGGATAATAGCAGTCTACCATTTCCAATGAACCGGGCTAAGTTGACTTCACCAATCTCTTTCTTTACGTCATTGCTTAATGGGACAGGGTGTAGATGCAACCCTGTGGTCACATCAAACATACCATCACAACATTCCAGTTGTTGAATCTCCAATCTCCTCCCCTCCATCGCTCCTCTGAAAAACCACTTCGTAACCACACTAATAAAGGTAATCTAGCAGTAAAGGGTGTTTTGCCTGTAACCGAAAGGTCTCTGTTTCGGAATCCCAGAAGGATCTGTCGATGTGTCCCTGGGCAAGGAACTTAACCCTAGTCGCTCTGGATAAGAGTGTCTACTAAAATATACATGTTTCTTGATGTTCCCCTTTCTATCACTGGCTTGGATGTCGCTACAACTCACATGCTACGCAGGAGTTTGTCGGTAGGGGGTGACATCCCATTGCAGAATGTGAACTTGTTCCTTGTTTTCTCTTACATCATTTGCTTTAACACTTTCATGTGAGTCCACAGGCAAAATGTGCATTTTTAGGGTAGTGGAACTGTCCCCAGAATTTGTTTAATTTCCATTGCAATATTTAGCAAGACTCTCTCTCCCTCTCTCCCCCTGTCCCAGGGACACAGAGAGAGTACCGTATAAATTTAAGCCCTCCTTATTTGCAGAATGGACATCTCTGGCCTGCTATGATACACGGAGTACGATGAAACAGCATCCATTCTTCAGATGTTCACCTCTTCTGCTGCCCTGGGTGCCATGGATGTGGAGCTCATTGTTAGGGGCGACTTGTTTAGGTCTCAACTCACTCAAAAAGGCGGTAAGAATGTGAAAAAGCGGGCTTCTCACAGTTTCTGCTCCAAGCTGCTATTGTTAGTCTCATTGATTTTCTCATTGATTTCCGGTGTTTTCACTCTCAAACAAGGATTTTGCTTTGTGTTTGCCTCTGTAAGTGAGGTTAAAGATTGTATTTCCCATAGTTGTCTCAGATTCTTCCCACCTCAAGATTGACACACTGTAGCTGTTTGTTTATCACAGTTCGTAAGCCCAGTAGGATCAGCCTTTTCCATCAGAGGTTATAACAACATACCCAGGATTGGTCTTTGCTCTGTAGAATACATATCAGCCCACGAAGCCCTTACACTTCCTCCAGGTTTTTAACCATGGGGAACCTTGTTAATGATCAAATATACTGTTTCACCTGAATGAGGTTTTGTGGGAATTTTTTTTGCATTACAAAATATTTGTACATGTATAAATGAAATCACATTCAAAACAATAATGAGACCAAGCAAGAATGTCAAACCACTGACTTTTTCTCTATAGTAGATCATATGAAGAGAAGTAATTATTGGAGAGGAGAGCAGAGAGACAATCTCTCCCCCTTCCTCTCTCTTTGTCCCCCCCCCCTTCCTCTCTCTCTATCTCCCCCACTTCCTCTCTCTCTGTCTCCCCCTTCCTCTCTCTCTGTCTCCCCCTTCCCCTCTCTCTGCCTCCCCCTTCCTCTCTCTCTGTCTCCCCCTTCCTCTCTCTCTGTCTCCCCCCTTCCCCTCTCTCTGCC